>NW_025533989.1:35000-245000 GCF_020615455.1 Coregonus clupeaformis | reverse complement strand
TGCATGAGTAGTTTTGCTGTCCAGTATTGTCCTATTCAGTATTGTCCTGTTCAGTTCTCCTTTTGATGTGTTGTATCATTTCTTGTGTGGTTGCGTGCCTCGCGTCTCGTTGCTTATCACTTTTGGTTGCGTGTTCTGGTCATCTCTTGTTGCGTGTGTGTTTTGTTGTTGCGTGGGTGTGGTGTGTACTGTGCGTGTTGCTGTGTGTGTGTCTACTAGGGGTGGTGATGAAATGCCCATATATGTCACTTCCTTTCTCAAATCAGATGACTTGGGTCCAGGTCCTAAAATGCTCCAAATGCGGGTAGATTTGGGCATTGGCGGGTGGTCACCAGCCACGTTGGCGGGTGGTCAGGGCTCCACAGTGTGAGCATTTCACTCACATTCATGAATAGAAATAGCCAAGTATGATCACATTTATAGTAAAATAAATTCTGCACAGCGGTGGAAAAAGTACCCAATTGTCATACTTGAGTAGAAGTATAGATACCTTAATAGAAAGTTACTCAAGTAAAAGTGAAAGTCACCCAGTAAAATACTACTTGAGTAAAAGTCAAAGTATTTGGTTCTAAATATACTTAAGTATCAAAAGTAAATGTAATTGCTAAAATATATTTAAGTATCAAAAGTAAAAGTATAAATCATTTCAAATTCCTTATATTAAGCAAAGCAGACGGCACCATTTTCTTGTTTTGAAAATGTACGGATAGCCAGGGGCACACTCCAACACTCAGACATCATTTACAAAAGATGCATTTGTGTTTAGTGAGTTCGCCAGATCAGAGGCAGTAGGGATGACCACATGTTTTCTTGATAAGTGCGTGAATTTGACAATTTTCCTGTCCTGCTAAGCAATGTAACCAGTACTTTTGGGTGTCAGGGAAAATGTATGGAGTAAAAAGTACATTATTTTCTTTATGAATGTAGTGAAGTAAAAGTAAAAGTTGTCAAAAATATAAATTATAAAGTACAGATACCCAAAAAACTACTTAAGTAGTACTTTAAAGTATTTTTACTTGAGTACTTTACACCACTGATCCTGCAGTAGCTGTTTTCAAAGTATTTCTGCCATTTTGTTTCATAGCTGGTAAATGAATCACACAAAGTCAAAGAACTAGGAATCCTATAGCCTATCCCACCTCGCTCTGCAACACTGCCTGCTGGCTGGGGGCTGTGAGCACGTGAAGAGCTGAGTGAAAGATTCATCTTTAGATTCATCTTTGTCCTTGTGTTTCTTGGCTATTTACATTGTTTTGTTCACAAGCTAGGTTGTTTTTCTATGTTTGAGTTTCAACTGCTAGGGAAGAGAAGACAGCGCTGCTACTGCTGAACCAGTGTTCATTTAATCAAAAATATATTTGTCAAACCCAGAAAAAAAACAGTAACTCATTTCATTTCAGTTGACTAAATCAAGACGAGCGCAGTTCTGTTCAGCTGGTGAGCTGTGGGGGAGTAAGTGATGACAGGTTCAGCTCCGGCTCCGCCTCCGATTATACGCACCGTGCATTGCTTCTCCGTAGCTAACCAGTCACCACCAGCCTTCTAGTTAGCTACCCTTTTGACTGGTTAGCCTAGAGTCTAATCCTGGAGATCGTTCTACTAAGTTAACATATGAAATTGTTTTAAGATGGTCATACCAAGGATCATTTAGCTATTTGATTTAGAATTTTAGGACCCCTTTAGGTATATAAAAAAAAAAAATATGTTTAAAAAATACGGATTTGGCTTTACTGCTATTAGCCTATAGAAAGGCATTGAATAACATATAGATTCATACATGGAAAAACAGATAGTAAAAAAAATAAGTGTCAAATCAAATCAAATCAAATCAAATTTTATTGGTCACATGCGCCGAATACAACAGGTGCAGACATTACAGTGAAATGCTTACTTACAGCCCTTAACCAACAGTGCATTTATTTTAAACAAAAAAAGTAAGAATAAAACAACAACAACAAAAAGTGTTGAGAAAAAAAGAGCAGAAGTAAAATAAAGTGACAGTAGGGAGGCTATATATACAGTAAAATAAAGTGACAGTAGGGAGGCTATATATACAGGGGGGTACCGTTGCTGTCACAAATGAGACTCCCGCTGTTCCTCCTGCTCACCACCAGAGGGAACCCTCTCCTGAGTATTAAACCCCTGAACTACATTTCCCACATACCTGGCTCTGATTACCGTTGCACCTGACTCCCATCAGTAGACTATTTAGGTGCTCTCAAACTCTCTCCCCTTGCGAAGTCTTGTTTACCCTGGTGATCATTTCTGTGCGTTTTTGCCTGTGTCTGTCTGCCCGTGGATTTACTCTGGACTGTTTTTCCCTCCTTGATTCTTTGCTGCCTGCCCTGGACTATATTCTTTACTGGACTGATTTTGGTAAGCTTGCTGCCTGCCCTGACCTTATGCCTGTACCTGGATTACGAGTTGCCTTATCCCTACTGTTGTGTCTGCTGGCGATTGACCCTGTTTGTACGACCCAGATTGTAATAAAACTGCAAATGGATCCTCACTCTCCTGGAGCGTCATTACAGTTGCAGAGTCAATGTGCGGGGGCACCGGCTAGTTGAGGTAGTTGAGGTAATATGTACATGTGGGTAGAGTTAAAGTGACTATGCATAAATACTTAACAGAGTAGCAGCAGCGTAAAAAGGATGGGGTGGGGGGCAGTGCAAATAGTCCGGTAGCCATGATTAGCTGTTCAGGAGTCTTATGGCTTGGGGTAGAAGCTGTTGAGAAGTCTTTTGGACCTAGACTTGGCACTCCGGTACCGCTTGCCGTGCGGTAGCAGAGAGAACAGTCTATGACTAGGGTGGCTGGAGTCTTTGACAATTTTGAGGGCCTTCCTCTGACACCGCCTGGTATAGAGGTCCTGGATGGCAGGGAGCTTTGCCCCAGTGATGTACTGGGCCGTACGCACTACCCTCTGTAGTGCCTTGCGGTCAGAGGCCAAGCAGTTGCCATACCAGGCGGTGATGCAACCAGTCAGGATGCTCTCGATGGTGCAGCTGTAGAATTTTTTGAGGATCTGAGGACCCATGCCAAATCTTTTTAGTCTCCTGAGGGGGAATAGGCTTTGTCGTGCCCTCTTCACGACTGTCTTGGTGTGTTTGGACCATGATAGTTCGTTGGTGATGTGGACACCAAGGAACTTGAAGCTCTCAACCTGTTCCACTACAGCCCCGTCGATGAGAATGGGGGCGTGCTCAAGTCCTCTTTTTTTTTCCTGTAGTCCACAATCATCTCCTTTGTCTTGGTCACGTTGAGGGAGAGGTTGTTGTCCTGGCACCACACGGCCAGATCTCTGACCTCCTCCCATAGGCTGTCTCATCGTTGTCGGTGATCAGGCCTACCACTGTTGTGTCAGTCGGCAAAACTTAATGATGGTGTTGGAGTCGTGCCTGGCCATGCAGTCATGGGTGAACAGAGAGTACAGGAGGGGACTGAGCACGCACCCCTGAGGGGCCCCCGTGTTGAGGATCAGTGTGGCAGATGTGTTGTTACCTACCCTTACCACCTGGGTGTCTGTCCTATATCTGAGATATAAGAAAGATCATGAAATTAATTATATATATTTTTTTGCACATTTAACCCCTTGTTTAGGCACAAACTACTTCCATAGATACAGTACTTCCATTCATTATTTTAAACTGGTACCAGGCTACCTTCAGACGAGTCTTGAGGTTTGTGGCGTCCTAGAGCAAAACAACCGACATGTACAGTACATTTGACTGGTCATGCTTAGTGGTCGGTCTATAGGTCAATTTGCATAATTTAGTGGAATGAAATTGGCGCGTGTGTACAGTATATTTGTTACGTGTCTTATTCATCACACGCGTGCAGCATATAGATGCAGAGTCTTTGAGCTGAAAACCTGTCAGACAGCAGGAGAGCTGCTGCAGCATCTCAAACAGTAAATCCACCGGCATCATCAGCACCTCACACACCACTTTGCAATGAGCTGGAGCCGGTATGAACGTTTTAATAGATATTATGAGGCATGTCTTACCTTGCTTCAAAGTAGCCTGTTAGATCTCCTCTCTTTCTGCATTTCTAATGGTTATTTTCATCTCTGTCACATGAAACCGCTTTCATGTGCAGTACACTTTTGACAACACTTTTTTTTATATATATATATATATATATATATATTTTTTATAACCTTTATTTAACTAGGCAAGTCAGTTAAGAACACATTCTTATTTACAATGACGGCCTACCCCGGCCAAACCCGGACGATGCTGGCCAAATGTGCGCCGCCCTAAGGGACTCCCAATCACGGCCGGATTGTGATACAGCCTGGAATCGAACCAGGGTCTGTAGTGACGCCTCTAGCACTGAGATGCTAACTTCATTATGGAACAAACATTCACACGTAGCTGACTGCCTTGTGCGCATTGCTGCACTGATAACGTGAATAAATAATAGTTTATGAACTTTTTTAAGCTAAACATTCTGATCTGTTGCATCAGACTCATTGCTTTTTAACGTAATTTTTTGTATATATATTTTTTATAGTCCTACTGGTTGTAGGAATTTGGGATCTATCTTCCCACAACCTTCCCAGAGTCTGATTGGACTAGGCTATTTCTTTCTCGACAAGCTGACCAATAGAATAGGTCAACTTTTCTACTATGGGGGATAGTAGATTGACATAGGCTAGTGATTTTGCTGTTCGTTACTCGTCTTGTTGGCTGAGGAAAAGTAAATGTGGACAGTTATTCTGACATCTTCAAAGTTCACATCAGAATTCGGTAAGAAGGACCGCACATCATTGCATCATTAACTTGCATGTTCTGTTAATATGAATAACCATAATCTAAATGTGATTTATGTCATTCTGAGCACCGTGGGTGGACACCCTAATCAGGTTACGCACCCAATGCGTATGGGTCCGGCAGATATCTCAAACGTCCGGTAAATTAAAATGTTGCCGGTCAAATGTCCAGCGCCACATTTTCCTAACGGAAACCCTGGTGTGTGTGTGTGAGTGAGAACATGGTGTGTGAATGCTGGGTGAACTTGGCCTTCTGGCCGTCTGGCCCCTCCAGGGGTGTAAAAGACTAATGGTGCTCCCCTCACTGCCTTCATAAACACACAGACACACAGACACACAGACACACAGACACACAGACACACAGACACACAGACACACAGACACAAAGAAAGAAAGAAAGAAAGAAAGAAAGAAAGAAAGAAAGAAAGAAAGAAAGAAAGAAAGAAATGCTCTACGACCACAACCACATCTTAACCAACAGTCGTCCTCCAGGACTGTTAGTATGAACATGGGACAACTTTCTTACTATAGGACCAACCATTTGTAACAAGGATTGAAATGCATTCAAACAGTTCATTGGTTTTTGACCAATGCCACTCCCAAGCGAATAACGATCTCTCTGTGAAGATCTGTTTTTGGAATAACCCAGTGCTTTTTGTGGAGAAAAGGCCTGTTACACTCTAATCCTGCTTGAACTATCAACTGGTGATGGGGGAAAAATCGATAGTTACATATCAGGATATTATTTTTGACAATATATCGCAATATTATTTTTGCACTAGTTGGCTGAACCTCTACCAAAACTGTGTTATTCCTTCATCACTTGTTTTCCATCTTCTTTTTAAATAGGGAGCAAATTAGTTTTCAGCACTTTTATTTCCATGACTGATCAAAACTGGTTTTCTCATGGCTCTCTCTTGTCCCTCAGCAGCAGACATATGGTGAGCACTATGTTTAGAACATCAAATCGCAATAAAATCACAGTATCAAATACATATCGCAATAAAATCATAGTATCAAATACATATTGCAATACATATAGAATCATCATCATCTCAATATATATTGTATCTGCTACTAAGTATTGTGATAATATCTTATCATGAGGTCCCTGGCTATTCCCAGCCATACTATCAAGCAGTGCTTGTGTGTGCATTTGTGTAAAAAAACAACATAAAAAAAAAAGAGGCTATTTTCTAGTTTGGATGCAGGAAGGTGTTAGTGGTTTTCTGTCAGCATACAGTCACATGCTGCAGCAATCTCTCGCTCTTTCCTCTCTCTCTCGCTCTCTTTCTCTCTCTCTCTCTCTCTCTCTCTCGGTTAGCTCTGTGGCCATCTCTGCCAGTCAGCTCTGATCCAACAACAAATAGGGTAGCCTACTTCCATCCCCAATCACGAGTTCCACAAGGGCAGCAGCCATATTGGTGAGGTGGCAACAACATACTCCATGACTTTAACCCACACACTTCCTCAAAAGTCTCATCTTTAGGGTGAAATCTGGAACTTTCATTTCCCCCTGCCCTGGCAACTCAAGGTACGAACTACAAACCCAACTGACCAACGAGAAAAACAAACTACAAAATAGCTTCATCAATATGGCAGCTCAGTGTATTTTTTATTTATTGATAGAATTTGTCGCTTAGGCACAGATCCAGGATCAGCCTACCCTCCACATATCCAAACCGTGACCATTATGCAAGGAAGTGCAAAACTGTCCTCAGACCAGTGTCTAGGGGTCACATTAATCCCGCATCTCTACTCCACCCTAGTCTTATCTCTGATGTCACCCTCTCGGCGGGAAAGTCACCATCAGTATCAACGGTGTCCAATGACACGCACACTGTGAGCATGACATCACCATGTTCTGAGCTGAGTGAGTGTGTTCCCCTGTAACCAACCAATCAGCCAGGGCTGTGGGCTCCGGGGTGGGCCAGGGGCCAAAGCCACGTGTAGAAATATCAGTTGAGTAGATCACCATAGCATCAGATGATTATAGGCATCTATAATAATATGGCTCCCTTCGTCTCTCTCTCTCTCTCTCTCTCTCTCTCTCTCTCTCTCTCTCTCTCTCTCTCTCTCTCTCTCTCTCTCTCTCCTCTCTCTCTCTATCTCTTCTCTCTCTCTCTCTCTCTCTCTCTCTCTCTCTCTCTCTCTCTCTCTCTCTCTCTCGTCTCTCTCTCTCTCTCTCTCTCTCTCTCTCTCTCTCTCTCTCTCTCTCTCTATCCTCTCTCTCTCTATGCTCTATCTCTTCTCTATCTCTATCTCTATCTCTATCTCCATCTCTCTCTCTCTCTATGCTTCTTGCTGATGTATGCAGTAGACACAACAATCTCTGTCTCTGTCTCTCTCTCTCTCTCTCTCTCTCTCTCTCTCTCTCTCTCTCTCTCTCTCTCTCTCTCTCTCTCTCTCTCTCTCTCTCTCTCTCTCTCTCTCTCTCTCTCTCTCTCTCTCGTGTCTCAGGGGTCTCATTTTTTTCCATAAAAAAGGCCTGCAGCCTGTGTGTGTGTGTTATGACTGGGCGATATACTGTATTTTACTATATACCGGTATTGATGCACGGACTAGTTTGGATCTTTACCTTCTATAACGGTCTTTTAATGTTTGGTTTGTTAAATGTGATTTGCCACCCGCCCCGTGTCGGAGTGCAATTGTTGTTTCTCGACCACGAGATAATTTGTCGACCATCTCTTCAGTCTGCATAGTCAGCGCAGCAGATACAACAATATGTTGATGACACCGAAGCTGCTTTCCGCTTCTTCTTCTTAATATAAATCCACAAGCGTCCTATAATTACACTATTAGTTTGTGTGTCTCACTGTCTGCAAACAGTTTGTCTTTTCTTAGCAAGTTGTGGCTAAAATAAATAGTGTTAGCCGCCAATGCTAATCTCTATCAAATGTATGGAGTCAGCGCAAATGTCGCTAGCTAATACAGCCTGATACCAGTGATGGTGTAGGCCTAAATCAGCATGTTTGTGCAATAGTACCTTCTAAAATCAGAGAGGAATAGGCGAAGCATGAATATGTTAGCTGCATTAAGTAAAATAACATTTTAATGTAGGCAAAGATTATAGGGTCCCACTCCCCTGGGAAACACTGACCAACACTTTGGTTCCTACCCTGTCACAATAACGCCTCCATAGAGATCCTATTCTAATTCCTAATTCTATGAACACCTCCCAGGCTTTTTCAGTCGTTGTCATGTCAAACAACACCGTGTTCAAAGTGCCCACTACTACATTGTATCTATAGAATTAGAATGATAATTCCCATAATTACCCCAAATACTTTCCGTGATTCCAACAGTTCACCCAACAGTTCACACAAGTCAAATCGCAATTGCAATATCAACTGTTGGTTGAAGTTTGATTGAACAGTATAAAACAATCAGAATGGAGAAAGCCCCATTTTAAAACACTTAGAATGTGTCGCCACCCTAGGATCATGCACTACTCATAGAACTTTTATTATTAAAAAAAACTAAAATAACGCCAAATAGCATCATACCGTCAAATAGCATCGTCCCGTCAAAAATGTGAAAAATCGAGTGATGTGATATTTTGGTCATATCACCCAGCCTGTGTGTGTGTGTGTGTGTGTGTGTGTGTGTGTGTGTGAGAGAGAGAGAGAGAGAGAGAGACTCCCTCTCTGTGTCACTGGGTGTGTCAGGTGACACTGACATCTGTGCAAATGGGCCATTGCGTCTGCTCAGGGTGACCCTTGACCCCTGCTGGTCTGAAGATCTTTAGCTTTGTGTTTCTCAACGAGTACACACACACTAACCAGGTGTCCATCCAACCTTTTTATGCCATTAAAGTACGTCGGATAAAAAAATGTTGCGACAGGCCTGATGGAAACGCCAAATGTGGCGGTAACATTTCCAAATGTTGACAAAACAAAATACGCTACACAAGGTGGGATCTTTTTGTGTCGGTAAAATTAATTATACGAGAAATGGCGGTGGAAACGCTTTTATGCGCAAACATTGATATAATAACATATCAAAGTAAACTTAGTCACGCAATGATATGGTTATAAGGCTACAGATAAAATACAATCCACAGGGTGATGAGCTTTATGCTACTTTACAATAAATATCGAGGGTCTCATTCTGGTGACATGATGATCAGGCTCTTGGCTGCCGTTTGACAAATAAAAATAATCTTTCTCTTTTGTCCATAATAATCTCATTATGTAGGCTATACCCGCATTGTATCTGCAAGCAGTTGGCTAGAGCACAGGTGCTACGACCATTCGCTATATAACGAAACCATTTTTTGGTGACAAAACCATCAGTAGAGTTGAAAATGCGATGGAAACCCATTTTATGTTTTTGTTAAGTTGACAGAAGTAATTGGAGCACGGGCCTTGCAACATTTTGACACGAGATGTGGATTCTTTGGTGGTGAGCTCAGTGCTTTGGTGTTTTTTATTTTTCCCTCCCCTTCAGTCAGCCCAGCTGGAGAGAACATAGCTTTTGGCCCCAAACTGTGTGTGTAAGCAACGCAACATAACATTCAGCACACCAGAGAATTGGCTAATCAAACTGGAACTTGTCAAAATGTTCCTGTCTCTTCATGTTTCAGATGTTGGCGTTAGTGACCCTGAGTTTCCATGTTCCTGTTTTTTGGTCTGATCTACACTACCGCTCAAAAGTTATAGAATACCTACTCATTCAAGGCTTTTTCTTTATTTTTACTATTTTCTACATTCTACAATAATAGTGAAGACATCAAAACTATGAAATAATACATATGGAATCATGTAGTAACCAAATAAGTGTTAAACAAATCAAAATATATTTTATATTTGAGATTCTTCAAATAGCCACCCTTTGCCTTGACGACAGCTTTGCACACTCTTGGCATTCTCTCAACCAGCTTCACCTGGAATGCTTTTCCAACAGTCTTGAAGGAGTTCCTACATATGCTGAGCACTTGTTGGCTGCTTTTCCTTCACTATGCGGTCCGACTCAACCCAAACCATCTCAATTGGGTTGAGGTCAGGGGATTCTGGAGGCCAGGTCATCTGATGCAGCACTCCATCACTCTCCTTCTTGGTAAAATAGCCCTTACACAGCCTGTAGGTGTGTTGGGTCATTGTCCTGTTGAAAAACAAATGATAGTCCCACTAAGCCCAAACCAGATGGGATGGCGAATCGCTGCAGAATGCTGTGGTAGCCATGCTGGTTAAGTGTGCCTTGAATTCTAAATAAATCACAGACAGTGTCACCAGCAATGCACCCCCACACCATAACACCACCTCCTCCATGCTTTCCGGTGGAAAATACACGTGAGATCATCCATTCACCCACACAGCGTCTCACAAATACACGGCGGTTGGAACCAAAAATCTCAAATTTGGACTCCAGACCAAAGGACACATTTCCACCGGTCTAATATCCATTGCTCGTGTTTCTTGGCCCAAGCAAGTCTCTTCTTCTTGTTGGTGTCCTTTAGTAGTGGTTTCTTTGCAGCAATTCACACAGTCTCCTCTGAACAGTTGATGTTGATGTCTGTTACTTGAACTCTGTGAAGCATTTATTTGGGCTGCAAATTCTGAGCCTGGGAACTCTAATGAATGTATCCTCTGCAGCAGAGGTAACTCTGGGTCTTCCATTCCTGTGGCGGTCCTCATGAGAGCCAGTTTCATCATAGTGCTTCATGGTTTTTGCAACTGCACTTGAAGAAACTTTCAAAGTTCTAGAAATCTTCCAGATTGACTGACCTTTATGTCTTAAATTAATGATGGACTGTCGTTTCTCTTTGCTTATTTGAGCTGTTCTTGCCATAATATGGACTTGGTCTTTTAACAAATAGGGCTATCTTCTGTATACCCCCCCCCCACCTTGTCACAACACAACTGATTGGCTCAAACGCATTAAGAAGGAAAGACATTCCAAGATTTAACTTTTAAGAACGTACACCTGTTAATTGAAATGCATTCCAGGTGACTACCTCATGAAGCTGGATGAGAGAATGCCAAGAGTGTGCAAAGCTGTCATCAAGGCAAAGGGTGGCTATTTGAAGAATCTAAAATATAATTTGGTTTGTTTAACACTTTTTTGGTTACTACATGATTCCATATGTGTTATTTCATAGTTTTGATGTCTTAACTATTATTCTACAATGTAGAAAATAGTAAAAATAAAGAAAAACCATTGAATGAGTAGGTCTTCTAAAACATTTGACTGGTGGTGTATACTCAACCAAAAAAATAAACGCAACATGTACAGTGTTGGTCCCATATTTCTTGAGCTGAAATGAAAGATCCCAGAAATGTTCCATACTCCCCCTTCAGTCAGCCCAGCTGGAGAGAACATAGCTTTTGGCCCCAAACCGTGTGTGTGTGTGTGTGTTTGTGCGTGGAAGCCACACAACCTTCAGCACACCAGAGAATTGGCTAATCAAACTGGAACTTGTCAAAATGTTCATGTCTCTCCATGTTTCAGTTGTTAGTGTTATTGACCCGGAATTTTCATGTTCCTGTTTTTTGGTTTTATCTATACTGAACAAAAATATAAACGCAACATGTAAAGTGTTGGTCCCATGTTTCATGAGCTGAAATAAAAGATCCCAGAAATGTTCGATACACACAAAAAGCTTCTTTCTCTCAACTTTGTGCCACATTTGTTTACATCCCTGTTAGTGAGCATTTCTCCTTTGCTAAGATAATCCATCCACCTGACAGGTGTGGCATATCAAGAAGCTGATTAAACGGCATGATCATTACTCAGCTGCACCTTGTGCTGGGGACAATAAAAGGCCATTCTAAAATGTGCAGTTTTGTCACACAACACAATGCCACAGATGTCTCAAATTTTGAGGGAGCGTGCAATTGGCATGCTAATTGCAGGAATGTCCACCAGAGCTGTTGCCAGAGAATTGAATGTTCATTTCTCTACCATAAGCCGCCTCCAACATCGTTTTAGAGAATTTTGGCAGTACGTCCAACCGCCCTCAGAACCGCAGACCACGTGTAACCACGCCAGCCCAGGACCTCCACATCCGGCTTGTTCACCTGCGTGACCAGCCATCCGGACAGCAGATGAAACTGAGGAGTATTTCTGTCTGTAATAAAGCCATTTTGTTTGGGGAAAAAAATTCTGATTGGCTTGGCCTGGGCCTGGCCCCCAAGTGGGTGGGCCTATGCCCTTCCAGGCCCACACATGGCTGTGCCCCTGCCCAATCGTAAAATCCATAGATTAGGCCTTAATTTATTTATTTAAATTGACTGATTTCTTTATATGAACTGTAACTCAGTAAAATCTTTGAAATTGTTGCATGTTGCGTTTATATTTTTGTTCAGTGTACTTTATCTCTGTCGCTTCTGTCATCTATAGCTTCTTTATATACATGGATGAATAACAAACTTCTTTCTCTCCCATCTCCCCCTCTTTCTCTCCCATCTCCCCCTCTTTCTCTCCCATCTCCCCCTCTTTCCATCCCTCGCTTTCTCTCTCCCCCTCTTTCCATCCCTTGCTTTCTCTCTCCCCCTCTTTCCATCCCTCGCTTTCTCTCTCCCCCTCTTCACAGAGAAGCAATGAGGAATTACCTGAAGGAGCGAGGAGACCAAACTGTCCTGATCCTGCATGCAAAAGTTGCCCAGAAATCTTATGGCAATGAAAAAAGGTAACCGACCACCACTTACCCTACACGCAACTTTCCACACTCTCCATACTCCTCACACAGTCCCTAGCCGGTGTAGTACCTCACACAGTCCCTACCCGGTGTAGCACCTCACACAGTCCCTAGCCGGTGTAGCACCTCACACAGTCCCTAGCCGGTGTAGCACCTCACACAGTCCCTACCCGGTGTAGCACCTCACACAGTCCCTAGCCGGTGTAGCACCTCACACAGTCCCTAGCCGGTGTAGCACCTCACACAGTCCCTAGCCGGTGTAGCACCTCACACAGTCCCTAGCCGGTGTAGCACCTCACACAGTCCCTAGCCGGTGTAGCACCTCACACAGTCCCTAGCCGGTGTAGCACCTCACACAGTCCCTAGCCGGTGTAGCACCTCACACAGTCCCTACCCGGTGTAGCACCTCACACAGTCCCTAGCCGGTGTAGCACCTCACACAGTCCCTACCCGGTGTAGCACCTCACACAGTCCCTAGCCGGTGTAGCACCTCACACAGTCCCTAGCCGGTGTAGCACCTCACACAGTCCCTACCCGGTGTAGCACCTCACACAGTCCCTAGCCGGTGTAGTACCTCACACAGTCCCTACCCGGTGTAGCACCTCACACAGTCCCTACCCGGTGTAGCACCTCACACAGTCCCTAGCCGGTGTAGCACCTCACACAGTCCCTACCCGGTGTAGCACCTCACACAGTCCCTACCCGGTGTAGCACCTCACACAGTCCCTACCCGGTGTAGCACCTCACACAGTCCCTACCCGGTGTAGCACCTCACACAGTCCCTACCCGGTGTAGCACCTCACACAGTCCCTACCCGGTGTAGCACCTCACACAGTCCCTACCCGGTGTAGCACCTCACACAGTCCCTACCCAAAAAGGCACGTTGAAGAGTTCCCTGTTTCATTAGAAGTCGAGGGTTAATTGTATGGACTAAAAGGAGGTAGAAAAAAGTAAAGCCACATTCCGTTGTGTCTGTGTGTGATGTATGTGTTTTGGCCCCTCCGGCTTTCCATTTCCTACCGCGGCCAGACGGGGTTAAGCGGTTAAGTTCTCTGCAGGCACATCCAGGAGGTTAAAGGGTACATGGCAGGGGAATGGTAGAGTTAGGGGGTAGGGCACATTCATGCCCCCAGACATGTAGGGTTACTGTGGTAGGTAGGGGGTAATGACTGGGTAGAAGTGGGGAGGCTGTTTCCTAGTTGCTGTACTCTAGTGTTAGGTTAGAATTGTGGATGGTGTGTGTGTAGGGAGTAAATCAACTGTTCTGAATATGATCATCCAGTTGTAGGGGGTTAGACAGAATGAAGCCTTGGAGGGGACCTTGCATCAGGTTGGCTCTCTCAATCAATCAATCAATCAATTTTATTTTATATAGCCCTTCGTACATCAGCTAATATCTCGAAGTGCTGTACAGAAACCCAGCCTAAAACCCCAAACAGCTAGTAATGCAGGTGTAGAAGCACTCTCTCGCTCTCGCTCTCTAGTACCAGTCAAAAGTTTGGACACCTACTCATTCAAGGGTTTTTCTTTATTTTAAAAATTGTCTACATTGTAGAATAATAGTGAAGACATCAAAACTATGAAATTACACATATGGAATCATGTAGTAACCAAAAGTGTTAAACAAATCTAAATATATTTGAGATTCTTCAAATAGCCACCCTTTGCCTTGATGACAGCTTTGCACACTCTTGGCATTCTCTCAACCAGCTTCACCTGGAATGCTTTTCCAACAGTCTTGAAGGAGTTCCCACATATGCTGAGCACTTGTTGGCTGCTTTTCCTTCACTCTGCCGTCTGACTATTCCCAAACCATTTCAATTGGGTTGAGGTCGGGGAATTGTGGAGGCCAGGTCACCTGATGCAGCACTCCATCACTCTCCTTCTTGGTAAAATAGCCCTTACACAGCCTGGAGGTGTGTTGGGTCATTGTCCTGTTAAAAAACAAATGATAGTCCCACTAAGCCCAAACCAGATGGGATGGCGTAACGCTGCAGAATGCTGTGGTAGCCATGCTGGTTAAGTGTGCCTTGAATTCTAAATAAATCACAGACAGTGTCACCAGCAAAGCACCATAACACCACCTCCTCCATGCTTTCCAGTGGGAAATACACATGCGGAGATCATCCGTTCACCCACACCACGTCTCACAAAGACAAAAATCTCCAATTTGCACTCCAGACCAAAGGACAAATTTCCACCAGTCAAATGTCCATTACTCGTGTATCTTGGACCAAGCAGGTCTCTTCTTCTTATTGGTGTCCTTTAGTAGTGGTGTCTTTGCAGCAATTCGACCACACAGTCCCCTCTGAACAGTTGATGTGGACATGTGTCTGTTACTTGAACTCTGTGAAGCATTTATTTGGGCTGCAAATTCTGAGCCTGGGAACTCTAATGAATGTATCCTCTGCAGCAGAGGTAACTCTGGGTCTTCCATTCCTGTGGCGGTCCTCATGAGAGCCAGTTTCATCATAGCGCTTGATGGTTTTTGCGACTGCACTTGAAGAAACTTTCAAAGTTCTTCAGATCTTCCAGATTGACTGACCTTCATGTCTTAAAGTAATGATGGACTGTCGTTTCTCTTTGCTTATTTGAGCTGTTCTTGCCATAATATGGACTTGGTCTTTTAACAAATAGGGCTATATTCTGTATACCCCCCTACCTTGTCACAACACAACTGATTGGCTCAAACGCATTAAGAAGGAAAGAAATTCCACAAATTAACTTTTAAGAAGGTACACCTGTTAATTGAAATGCATTCCAGGTGACTACCTCATGAAGCTGGATGAGAGAATGCCAAGAGTGTGCAAAGCTGTCATCAAGGCAAATGGTGGCTATTTGAAGAATCTCAAATATAAAATATTATTTGATTTGTTTAACACTTTTTTGGTTACTACATGATTCCATATGTGTTCTTTTATAGTTTTGATGTCTTCACTATTATTCTACATTGTAGAATAAATTAGGGCTGGAATTATGTCTTTAGTAAATCAGCAGCCCTCAGTCAACACTGTGACACCTCTGAGTTTTGGAGCACAAGAGAGGAGGAGCAGCAGCAGTGTGTGTGTGACTGTGTGTGTGTGACTGTGTGACTGTGTGTGTGTGTGTGTGTGTGACTGTGTGTGTGTGTGACTGCGTGTGTCAGTATGTTAAATAGTTGAATTCCTCCCCTCTCCTCTGTCCTCTCTGGTTAAAGTCACACTGACCAGGACAGAAGATGTGAGGGGGGCCCGTTGTCGGGGTTAGGGTGAGGGGGTCCAGTTTTGGGGGTAAATCCTTTGTAGCAATGCACCCTTGGACACATCAGACCTCCAGTCATTCAAGTGTTCATAGTCGGTCATAAAACCCCAAAAACCCAGAACATTTATACATGCCACATTCCTCTTATCTACCACCTACTCACTCATTATTGAGTCATTCACCTAAGCCCTATTCAGACGGGATTCCTTTTACTTGGGGAGGTCGGGTAATGTCATTATGTGCACGAGCACAAAACACCACATATGTAATTTTTTGTCCCGTCTTGAGTGTGCCATGGCAGTAATTTTTACATGGCAGTAGAGTAACTATTCCAGACAGAATAACCTACTGTTTTTTGTCAAACTCCAAGCTCCTCTGACAAAACTAGTCCCGTGCGTAACGAAATCCCCTATGTTTTTCCGAGACATTACGGAGATTGACAGGTGCTTTGATCAGTTTGAGAAAGAAAACAAGAAGCGCTCTGTATATATTATATTATATTATATATTAATGATATATTATATTATATATTCTGGCGGCAGGTAGCTTAGTGGGTAAGAGCGTTGTGCCAGTAACCGAAAGGTCGCTGGTTCTAATCCCCGAGCCGACTAGGTGAAAAAATCTGTCTGTGCCCTTAAGCAAGGCACTTAACCCTAATTGCTCCTGTAAGTCGCTCTGTGTAAGAGCGTCTGCTAAATGACTCAAATGTAAATATTATATATTAATTATATATTTTATATTAATTATATATTATATTAAATATTTATTATATATTAAATTATATAGATTTCAAATGAATGGATAAACTTTCACATTGAGTACTTTTGTTTATAGGCTTCGTCTTGTGCCAATGAATAGAAATTGAACATCGCCAAATGCGGCAGATTAATGAAATGCGCTATAAAAACATATTGTGCCTTGGCCTATTTCATGAAAATCTGGCTGTAAATGTAGGTAATAGATCGCACATCAGGGCGTCCCCGATTCCCCACTGAGCTAATATTTTTGGAAATGGCAGGTTCACTTTCTCATAACGCAGTTCAAGTGCGGTGCGCTGTTCAGCAGCTCTCATCAGTAGGATGGGGGGGGGGGCTTTTCATTAGGAGGGACGTCTACGTGGATCGCTAAAATAAAGATTATTATTATTATCACACTTCCTCAATTTAAATATTATGGGGACACCTACACATTTGGCAGCCAAGCACAAGTATTCAGCTTGGCATGATGTTTAATATATTCACGCTTAGAATAAAAATCTCCAGGTTTCCATCATAAGAGTTCAAAAATATATATATAAAAAATACAGGGGGCAGTTTGGAAATACTATTCCTGTGTGAATTGTTATCTGGAATAAGGCACATGCTGGGTAAACACTTACACAACCTACATTTGAGTCTCTCTGTAGTGTAACTGTAGTCTCTCTGTAGTGTAACTGTAGTCTCTCTGTAGTGTAACTGTACTCTCTCTGTAGTGTAACTGTAGTCTCTCTGTAGTGTAACTGTAGTCTCTCTGTAGTGTAACTGTAGTCTCTCTGTAGTGTAACTGTCGTCTCTGTGTAGTGTAACTGTCCTCTCTCTGTAGTGTAACTGTAGTCTCTCTGTAGTGTAACTGTATCTCTGTAGTGTAACTGTAGTCTCTCTGTAGTGTAACTGCTAGTCTCTGTAGTGTAATGTCGTCTCTCTGTAGTGTAACTGTAGTCTCTCTGTAGTGTAACTGTAGTCTCTCTGTAGTGTAACTGTAGTCTCTCTGTAGTGTAACTGTCGATCTCTGTAGTGTAACTGTAGTCTCTCTGTAGTGTAACTGTAGTCTCTCTGTAGTGTAACTGTAGTCTCTCTGTAGTGTAACTGTAGTCTCTCTGTAGTGTAACTGTCATCTCTCTGTAGTGTAACTGTAGTCTCTCTGTAGTGTAACTGTCATCTCTCTGTAGTGTAACTGTAGTCTCTCTGTAGTGTAACTGTAGTCTCTCTGTAGTGTAACTGTAGTCTCTCTGTAGTGTAACTGTAGTCTCTCTGTAGTGTAACTGTCAGTCTCTCTGTAGTGTAACTGTCATCTCTCTGTAGTGTAACTGTAGTCTCTCTGTAGTGTAACTGTAGTCTCTCGTAGTGTAACTGTAGTCTCTCTGTAGTGTAACTGTGTAAGTCGCTCTCTGTAGTGTAACTGTCGCCTCTCTGTAGTGTAACTGTCGTCTCTCTGTAGTGTAACGTGTCTCTCTGTAGTATAACTGTAGCTCTGTAGTGTAACTGTAGTCTCTCTGTAGTGTAACTGTAGTCTCTCTGTAGTAATGTAGTCTCTCTGTAGTGTAACTGTAGTCTCTCTGTAGTGTAACTGTAATCTCTCTGTAGTGTAACTGTCATCTCTCTGTAGTGTAACTGTAGTCTCTCTGTAGTGTAACTGTCGTCTCTCTGTAGTGTAACTGTAGTCTCTCTGTAGTGTAACTGTCGTCTCTCTGTAGTGTAACTGTCGTCTCTCTCGTAGTGTAACTGTAACTGTAGTCTCTCTGTAGTGTAACTGTAGTCTCTCTGTAGTGTAACTGTAGTCCTCTGTTCTGTCTCTTGTAGTGTAACTGTCGTCTCTCTGTGTAGTGTAACTGTAGTCTCTGCAGTGTAACTGCTGTAGTTAACTGTCTCTCTGTAGTGTAACTGTAGTCTCTCTGTAGTGTAACTGTAGTCTCTCTGTAGTGTAACTGTAGTCTCTCTGTAGTGTAACTGTCTCTCTCTGTAGTGTAACTGTAGTCTCTCTGTAGTGTAACTGTCGTCTCTCTGTAGTGTAACTGTAGTCTCTCTGTAGTGTAACTGTAGTCTCTCTGTAGTGTAACTGTAGTCTCTCTGTAGTGTAACTGTAGTCTCTCTGTAGTGTAACTGTGTCTCTCTGTAGTGTAACTGTCATCTCTCTGTAGTGTAACTGTAGTCTCTCTGTAGTGTAACTGTAGTCTCTCTGTAGTGTAACTGTCGTCTCTGTAGTGTAACTGTAGTCTCTCTGTAGTGTAACTGTAGTCTCTCTGTAGTGTAACTGTCGTCTCTCTGTAGTGTAACTGTCGATCTCTGTAGTGTAACTGTAGTCTCTCTGTAGTGTAACTGTAGTCTCTCTGTAGTGTAACTGTAGTCTCTCTGTAGTGTAACTGCAGTCTCTCTGTAGTGTAACTGTAGTCTCTCTGTAGTGTAACTGTAGTCTCTCTGTAGTGTAACTGTAATCTCTCTGTAGGTAACTGTAGTGTCTCTGTAGTAACTTCTTCTGTGTAGTGTAACTGGGTAGTCTCTTGTAGTGTAACTGTAGTCTCTGTATGTAACATGCTCTCTGTAGTGGTAACTGTGTCTCTCTGTAGTGTAACTGTAGTCTCTCTGTAGTGTAACTGTAGTCTCTCTGTAGTGTAACTGTAGTCTCTCTGTAGTGTAACTGTAGTCTCTCTGTAGTGTAACTGTAGTCTCTCTGTAGTGTAACTGTAGTCTCTCTGTAGTGTAACTAACTGTCTCTGTAGTGTAACTGTCGTCTCTGTAGTGTAACTGTAGTCTCTCTGTAGTGTAACTGTAGTCTCTCTGTAGTGTAACTGTAGTCTCTCTGTAGTGTAACTGTAGTCTCTCTGTGGTGTAACTGTAGTCTCTCTGTAGTGTAACTGTAGTCTCTCTGTAGTGTAACTGTAGTCTCTCTGTAGTGTAACTGTAGTCTCTCTGTAGTGTAACTTGTATCTCTCTGTAGTGTAACTGTCAGTCTCTCTGTAGTGTAACTGTAGTCTCTCTGTAGTGTAACTGTAGTCTCTCTGTAGTGTAACTGTCGTCTCTCTGTAGTGTAACTGTCAGTCTCTCTGTAGTGTAACTGTAGTCTCTCTGTAGTGTAACTGTAGTCTCTCTGTAGTGTAACTAGTCTCTGTAGTGTAACTGTCGTCTCTCTGTAGTGTAACTGTAGTCTCTCTGTAGTGTAACTGTCGTCTCTCTGTAGTGTAACTGTAGTCTCTCTGTAGTGTAACTGTAGTCTCTGTAGTGTAACTGTAGTCTCTCTGTAGTGTAACTGTCGTCTCTCTGTAGTGTAACTGTAGTCTCTCTGTAGTGTAACTGTAGTCTCTCTGTAGTGTAACTGTAGTCTCTCTGTAGTGTAACTGTAGTCTCTCTGTAGTGTAACTGTAGTCTCTCTGTAGTGTAACTGTAGTCTCTCTGTAGTGTAACTGTAGTCTCTCTGTAGTGTAACTGTAGTCTCTCTGTAGTGTAACTGCGTAGTCTCTCTCTGTAGTGTAACTGTAGTCTCTCTGTAGTGTAACTGTAGTCTCTGTAGTGTAACTGTAGTCTCTCTTGTAGTGTAACTGTAGTCTCTCTGTAGTGTAACTGTAGTCTCTGTAGTGTAACTGTAGCTCTCTGTAGTGTAACTGTCATCTCTCTGTAGTGTAACTGTAGTCTCTCTGTAGTGTAACTGTAGTCTCTCTGTAGTGTAACTGTAGTCTCTCTGTAGTGTAACTGTCCTCTGTAGTGTAACTGTCATCTCTGTAGTGTAACTGTAGTCTCTCTGTAGTGTAACTGCCGTCTCTGTAGTGTAACTGTAGTCTCTCTGTAGTGTAACTGTAATCTCTCTGTAGTGTAACTGTCATCTCTGTAGTGTAACTGTAGTCTCTCTGTAGTGTAACTGTAGTCTCTCTGTAGTGTAACTGTAGTCTCTCTGTAGTGTAACTGTAGTCTCTGTAGTGTAACTGTAGTCTCTCTGTAGTGTAACTGTCAGTCTCTCTGTAGTGTAACTGTAGTCTCTCTGTAGTGTAACTAGTCTCTCTGTAGTGTAACTGTAGTCTCTCTGTAGTGTAACTGTAGTCTCTCTGTAGTGTAACTGTCAGTCTCTGTAGTGTAACTGTAGTCTCTCTGTAGTGTAACTGTAGTCTCTGTAGTGTAACTGTAGTCTCTCTGTAGTGTCTGTAGTCTGTAGTGTAACTGTAGTCTCTCTGTAGTGTAACTGTGGTCTCTCTGTAGTGTAACTGTCGTCTCTCTGTAGTGTAACTGTCGTCTCTGTAGTGTAACTGTAGTCTTTGTAGTTAACTGTCTCTCTGTAGTGTAACTGTCGTCTCTCTGTAGTGTAACTGTAGTCTCTCTGTAGTGTAACTGTAGTCTCTCTGTAGTGTAACTGTAGTCTCTCTGTAGTGTAACTTGTCTCTGTAGTGTAACTGTAGTCTCTCTGTAGTGTAACTGTAGTCTCTCTGTAGTGTAACTGTAGTCTCTCTGTAGTGTAACTGTAGTCTCTGTAGTGTAACTGTAGTCTCTCTGTAGTGTAACTGTCGTCTCTCTGTAGTGTAACTGTCGTCTCTCTGTAGTGTAACTGTCGTCTCTCTGTAGTGTAACTGTAGTCTCTCTGTAGTGTAACTGTAGTCTCTCTGTAGTGTAACTGCAGTCTCTGTAGTAACTGTCGCTCTGTAGTGTAACTGTAGTCTCTCCTGTAGTGTAACTGTAGTCTCTCTGTAGTGTAACTGTAGTCTCTCTGTAGTGTAACTGTAGTCTCTCTGTAGTGTAACTGTAGTCTCTCTGTAGTGTAACTGTAGTCTCTCTGTAGTGTAACTGTAGTCTCTCTGTAGTGTAACTGTCATCTCTCTGTAGTGTAACTGTAGTCTCTCTGTAGTGTAACTGTAGTCTCTCTGTAGTGTAACTGTCGTCTCTCTGTAGTGTAACTGTCGTCTCTCTGTAGTGTAACTGTAGTCTCTCTGTAGTGTAACTGTAGTCTCTCTGTAGTGTAACTGTCGTCTCTCTGTAGTGTAACTGTCGTCTCTCTGTAGTGTAACTGTAGTCTCTCTGTAGTGTAACTGTAGTCTCTCTGTAGTGTAACTGTAGTCTCTCTGTAGTGTAACTGTAGTCTCTCTGTAGTGTAACTGTCGTCTCTCTGTAGTGTAACTGTAGTCTCTCTGTAGTGTAACTGTAGTCTCTCTGTAGTGTAACTGTCATCTCTCTGTAGTGTGTTAATCTCTCTGTAGTGTAACTGTCTCTCTGTAGTGTAACTGTAGTCTCTGTTAACTGTGTCTCTCTGTAGTGTAACTGTAGTCTCTGTAGTCTCTCTGTAGTGTAACTGTAGTCTCTCTGTAGTGTAACTGTAGTCTCTCTGTAGTGTAACTGTAATCTCTCTGTAGTGTAACTCTTGTACTGAGTCTCTCTGTAGTGTAACTGTAGTCTCTCTGTAGTGTAACTGTAGTCTCTCTGTAGTGTAACTGTGGTCTCTCTGTAGTGTAACTGTCGTCTCTCTGTAGTGTAACTGTAGTCTCTCTGTAGTGTAACTGTAGTCTCTCTGTAGTGTAACTTGTAGTCTCTCTGTAGTGTAACTGTCGTCTCTGTAGTGTAACTGTAGTCTCTCTGTAGTGTAACTGTAGTCTCTCTGTAGTGTAACTGTAGTCTCTCTGTATGTGTAACTGTAGTCTCTCTGTAGTGTAACTGTAGTCTTCTGTAGTAACTGTCACTCTGTAGTGTAACTGTCGTCTCTCGTGGTAAGTGTAACTGTAGTCTCTCTGTAGTGTACTGTCATTCTGTAGTTAACTGTAGTCTCTGTAGTGTAACTGTCTTCTCTGTAGTGTAACTGTAGTCTCTCGTAAATGTGTAACTGTAGTCTCTCTGTAGTGTAACTGTAGTCTCTCTGTAGTGTAACTGTAGTCTCTCTGTAGTGTAACTGTGCTCTCTGTAGTGTAACTGTAGTCTCTCTGTAGTGTAACTGCTCGTCTCTCTGTAGTGTAACTGTAGTCTCTCTGTAGTGTAACTGTAGGTCTCTCTGTAGTGTAACTGTAGTCTCTCTGTAGTGTAACTGTAGTCTCTCTGTAGTGTAACTGTAGTCTCTCTGTAGTGTAACTGTAGTCTCTCTGTAGTGTAACTGTAGTCTCTCTGTAGTGTAACTGTAGTCTCTCTGTAGTTAACTAACTGTAGTGTACTGTCATCTCTGTAGTGTAACTGTAGTCTCTCTGTAGTGTAACTGTCGTCTCTGTAGTGTAACTGTAGTCTCTCTGACTCTCTGTAGTGTAACTGTAGTCTCTCTGTAGTGTAACTGTAGTCTCTCTGTAGTGTAACTGTAGTCTCTCTGTAGTGTAACTGTGTCTCTCTGTAGTGTAACTGTCGCTCTCTGTAGTGTAACTGTAGTCTCTCTGTAGTGTAACTGTAGTCTCTCTGTAGTTCTGTAGTCTCTCTGTAGTGTAACTGTAGTCTCTCTGTAGTGTAACTGTAGTCTCTCTGTAGTGTAACTGTAATCTCTCTGTAGTGTAACTGTCATCTCTTGTAGTGTAACTGTAGTCTCTCTGTAGTGTAACTGTAGTCTCTCTGTAGTGTAACTGTCGTCTCTCTGTAGTGTAACTGTCGCCTCTCGTAGTGTAACTGTAGTGTAACTGTAGTCTCTCTGTAGTGTAACTGTAGTCTCTCTGTAGTGTAACTGTAGTCTCTCTGTAGTGTAACTGTAGTCTCGTAGTGTAACTGTAGTCTCTCTGTAGTGTAACTGTATCTCTCTGTAGTGTAACTGTCATCTCTCTGTAGTGTAACTTTAGTCTCTCTGTAGTGTAACTGTAGTCTCTCTGTAGTGTAACTGTAGTCTCTCTGTAGTGTAACTGTCATCTCTGTAGTGTAACTGTAGTCTCTCTGTAGTGTAACTGTAGTCTCTCTGTAGTGTAACTGTAGTCTCTCTGTAGTGTAACTGTAGTCTCTCTGTAGTGTAACTGTAGTCTCTCTGTAGTGTAACTGTAGTCTCTCTGTAGTGTAACTGTCATCTCTGTAGTGTAACTGTAGTCTCTCTGTAGTGTAACTGTAGTCTCTCTGTAGTGTAACTGTAGTCTCTCTGTAGTGTAACTGTAGTCTCTCTGTAGTGTAACTGTAGTCTCTCTGTAGTGTAACTGTCATCTCTCTGTAGTGTAACTGTCATCTCTCTGTAGTGTAACTGTAGTCTCTCTGTAGTGTAACTGTAGTCTCTCTGTAGTGTAACTGTAGTCTTTCTGTAGTGTAACTAATCTCTCTGTAGTGTAACTGTCATCTCTGTAGTGTAACTGTAGTCTCTCTGTAGTGTAACTGTCGTCTCTCTGTAGTGTAACTGTACTCTCTCTGTAGTGTAACTGTAGTGTAACTGTAGTCTCTCTGTAGTGTAACTGTAGTCTCTCTGTAGTGTAACTGTAGTCTCTCTGTAGTGTAACTAATCTCTCTGTAGTGTAACTGTCATCTCTGTAGTGTAACTGTAGTTTCTCTGTAGTGTAACTGTCGTCTCTCTGTAGTGTAACTGTAGTCTCTCTGTAGTGTAACTGTAGTCTCTCTGTAGTGTAACTGTAGTCTCTCTGTAGTGTAACTGTAGTCTCTCTGTAGTGTAACTGTAGTCTCTCTGTAGTGTAACTGTAGTCTCTCTGTAGTGTAACTGTCATCTCTGTAGTGTAACTGTAGTCTCTCTGTAGTGTAACTGTAGTCTCTCTGTAGTGTAACTGTAGTCTCTCTGTAGTGTAACTGTAGTCTCTCTGTAGTGTAACTGTAGTCTCTCTCTGTAGTGTAACTGTCATCTCTCTGTAGTGTAACTGTCATCTCTCTGTAGTGTAACTGTAGTCTCTGTAGTGTAACTGTAGTCTCTCTGTAGTGTAACTGTAGTCTTTCTGTAGTGTAACTAATCTCTCTGTAGTGTAACTGTCATCTCTGTAGTGTAACTGTAGTCTCTCTGTAGTGTAACTGTCGTCTCTCTGTAGTGTAACTGTAGTCTCTCTGTAGTGTAACTGTAGTCTCTCTGTAGTGTAACTGTCATCTCTGTAGTGTAACTGTAGTCTCTCTGTAGTGTAACTGTAGTCTCTCTGTAGTGTAACTGTAGTCTCTCTGTAGTGTAACTGTAGTCTCTCTGTAGTGTAACTGTAGTCTCTCTGTAGTGTAACTGTAGTCTCTCTGTAGTGTAACTGTAGTCTCTCTGTAGTGTAACTGTAGTCTCTCTGTAGTGTAACTATGTCTCTCCTGTTTGTGTAACTGTAGTCTCTCTGTAGTGTAACTGTAGTCTCTGCAGTGTAACTGTCGTCTCTCTGTAGTGTAACTGTCATCTCTCTGTAGTGTAACTGTAGTCTCTCTGTAGTGTAACTGTAGTCTCTCTGTAGTGTAACTGTAGTCTCTCTGTAGTGTAACTGTAGTCTCTCTGTAGTGTAACTGTAGTGTAACTGTAGTCTCTCTGTAGTGTAACTGTAGTCTCTCTGTAGTGTAAACTGTAGTCTCTCTGTAGTGTAACTGTAGTCTCTCTGTAGTGTAACTGTAGTCTCTCTGTAGTGTAACTGTCATCTCTCTGTAGTGTAACTGTAGTCTCTCTGTAGTGTAACTGTAGTCTCTCTGTAGTGTAACTTTAGTCTCTCTGTAGTGTAACTAGTCTCTCTGTAGTGTAACTGTAGTCTCTGTAGTGTAGTCTCTCTGTAGTGTAACTGTAGTCTCTCTGTAGTGTAACTGTAGTCTCTCTGTAGTGTAACTGTCCGTCTCTCTGTAGTGTAACTGTAGTCTCTCTGTAGTGTAACTGTAGTCTCTCTTGTAGTGTAACTGTCATCTCTCTGTAGTGTAACTGTCATCTCTCTGTAGTGTAACTGTAGTCTCTCTGTAGTGTAACTGTAGTCTCTCTGTAGTGTAACTGTCGTCTCTCTGTAGTGTAACTGTAGTCTCTCTTATACTTATCTGTAGTGTAACTGTAGTCTCTCTGTAGTGTAACTGTAGTCTCTCTGTAGTGTAACTGTAGTCTCTCTGTAGTAAACTAATCTCTCTGTAGTGTAACTGTCATCTCTGTAGTGTAACTGTAGTCTCTCTCTAGTGTAACTGTCGTCTCTCTGTAGTGTAACTGTAGTCTCTCTGTAGTGTAACTGTAGTCTCTCTGTAGTGTAACTGTAGTCTCTCTGTAGTGTAACTGTCATCTCTGTAGTGTAACTGTAGTCTCTCTGTAGTGTAACTGTAGTCTCTCTGTAGTGTAACTGTAGTCTCTCTGTAGTGTAACTGTAGTCTCTCTGTAGTGTAACTGTAGTCTCTCTGTAGTGTAACTGTCATCTCTGTAGTGTAACTGTAGTCTCTCTGTAGTGTAACTGTAGTCTCTCTGTAGTGTAACTGTAGTCTCTCTGTAGTGTAACTGTAGTCTCTCTGTAGTGTAACTGTAGTCTCTCTGTAGTGTAACTGTCGTCTCTCTGTAGTGTAACTGTCGTCTCTCTGTAGTGTAACTGTAGTCTCTCTGTAGTGTAACTGTCATCTCTCTGTAGTGTAACTGTCATCTCTCTGTAGTGTAACTGTAGTCTCTCTGTAGTGTAACTGTAGTCTCTCTGTAGTGTAACTGTCATCTCTCTGTAGTGTAACTGTAGTCTCTCTGTAGTGTAACTGTAGTCTTTCTGTAGTGTAACTAATCTCTCTGTAGTGTAACTGTCATCTCTGTAGTGTAACTGTAGTCTCTCTGTAGTGTAACTGTCATCTCTCTGTAGTGTAACTGTAGTCTCTCTGTAGTGTAACTGTCATCTCTGTAGTGTAACTGTAGTCTCTCTGTAGTGTAACTGTCGTCTCTCTGTAGTGTAACTGTAGTCTCTCTGTAGTGTAACTGTAGTCTCTCTGTAGTGTAACTGTAGTCTCTCTGTAGTGTAACTGTAGTCTCTCTGTAGTGTAACTGTAGTCTCTCTATAGTGTAACTGTAATCTCTCTGTAGTGTAACTGTCATCTCTGTAGTGTAACTGTAGTCTCTCTGTAGTGTAACTGTAGTCTCTCTGTAGTGTAACTGTAGTCTCTCTGTAGTGTAACTGTCATCTCTCTGTAGTGTAACTGTAGTCTCTCTGTAGTGTAACTGTCATCTCTCTGTAGTGTAACTGTCGTCTCTCTGTAGTGTAACTGTAGTCTCCGCTGTAGTGTAACTGTGGTCTCTCTGTAGTGTAACTGTAGTCTCTCTGTAGTGTAACTGTAGTCTCTCTGTAGTGTAACTGTAGTCTCTCTGTAGTGTAACTGTCGTCTCTCTAGTGTAACTGTAGTCTCTGTAGTGTAACTGTGGTCTCTCTGTAGTGTAACTGTCGTCTCTCTGTAGTGTAACTGTGGTCTCTCTGTAGTATAACTGTAGTCTCTCTGTAGTGTAACTGTAGTCTCTCTGTAGTGTAACTGTAGTCTCTCTGTAGTCTCTCTGTAGTGTAACTGTAGTCTCTCTGTAGTGTAACTGTAGTCTCTCTGTAGTGTAACTGTAATCTCTCTGTAGTGTAACTGTCATCTCTGTAGTGTAACTGTAGTCTCTCTGTAGTGTAACTGTAGTCTCTCTGTAGTGTAACTGTAGTCTCTCTGTAGTGTAACTGTCGTCTCTCTGTAGTGTAACTGTGTTAACTGTAGTCTCTCTGTAGTGTAACTGTAGTCTCTCTGTAGTGTAACTGTAGTCTCTCTGTAGTGTAACTGTAGTCTCTCGGTAGTGTAACTGTAGTCTCTCTGTAGTGTAACTGTAGTCTCTCTGTAGTGTAACTGTAGTCTCTCTGGGTGTAACTGTAGTCTCTCTGTAGTGTAACTGTACTCTCTCTGTAGTGTAACTGTCATCTCTCTGTAGTGTAACTGTAGTCTCTCTGTAGTGTAACTGTAGTCTCTCTGTAGTGTAACTGTGTCTCTCTGTAGTGTAACTAATCTCTCTGTAGTGTAACTGTCATCTCTGTAGTGTAACTGTAGTCTCTCTGTAGTGTAACTGTCGTCTCTCTGTAGTGTAACTGTAGTCTCTCTGTAGTGTAACTGTAGTCTCTCTGTAGTGTAACTGTAGTCTCTCTGTAGTGTAACTGTAGTCTCTCTGTAGTGTAACTGTAGTCTCTCTGTAGTGTAACTGTCATCTCTGTAGTGTAACTGTAGTCTCTCTGTAGTGTAACTGTAGTCTCTCTGTAGTGTAACTGTAGTCTCTCTGAGTGTAACTGTAGTCTCTCTGTAGTGTAACTGTAGTCTCTCTGTAGTGTAACTGTCATCTCTCTGTAGTGTAACTGTCATCTCTCTGTAGTATAACTGTAGTCTCTCTGTAGTGTAACTGTAGTCTCTCTGTAGTGTAACTGTAGTCTTTCTGTAGTGTAACTGTAATCCTCTCTGTAGTGTAACTGTCATCTCTGTAGTGTAACTGTAGTCTCTTGTAGTGTAACTGTCGTCTCTCTGTAGTGTAACTGTACTCTCTCTGTAGTGTAACTGTAGTGTAACTGTAGTCTCTCTGTAGTGTAACTGTAGTCTCTCTGTAGTGTAACTGTAGTCTCTGTAGTGTAACTAATCTCTCTGTAGTGTAACTGTCATCTCTGTAGTGTAACTGTAGTTTCTCAGTAGTGTAACTGTCGTCTCTGTAGTGTAACTGTAGTCTCTCTGCTTAGTGTAACTGTAGTCTCTGTAGTGTAACTGTAGTCTCTCTGTAGTGTAACTGTAGTCTCTCTGTAGTGTAACTGTAGTCTCTCTGTAGTGTAACTGTAGTCTCTCTTGTAGTGTAACTGTAGTCTCTCTGTGTGTAAATCTCTGTAGTGTAACTGTAGTCTCTCTGTAGTGTAACTGTAGTCTCTCTGTAGTGTAACTGTAGTCTCTCTGTAGTGTAACTGTAGTCTCTCTGTAGTGTAACTGTAGTCTCTTGAGTGTAACTGTAGTCTCTCTGTAGTGTAACTGTCTTTGTGTCTCTCTGTAGTGTAACTGTAGTCTCTCTGTAGTGTAACTGTAGTCTCTCTGTAGTGTAACTGTAATCTCTCTGTAGTGTAACTGTCATCTCTGTAGTGTAACTGTAGTTTCTCTGTAGTGTAACTGTCGTCTCTCTGTAGTGTAACTGTCGCTCTCTGTAGTGTAACTGTAGTCTCTCTGTAGTGTAACTGTAGTCTCTCTGTAGTGTAACTGTAGTCTCTCTGTAGTGTAACTGTAGTCTCTCTGTAGTGTAACTGTAGTCTCTCTGTAGTGTAACTGTAATCTCTCTGTAGTGTAACTGTCATCTCTCTGTAGTGTAACTGTAGTCTCTCTGTAGTGTAACTGTAGTCTCTCTGTAGTGTAACTGTAGTCTCTCTGTAGTGTAACTGTGCGTCTCTCTGTAGTGTAACTGTCGCTCTCTGTAGTGTAACTGTAGTCTGTCTCTGTAGTGTAACTGTAGTTCTCTGTAGTGTAACTGTAGTCTCTCTGTAGTGTAACTGTAGTCTCTCTGTGGTGTAACTGTAGTCTTCTGTAGTGTAACTGTAGTCTCTCTGTAGTGTAACTGTACTCTCTCTGTAGTGTAACTGTCATCTCTGCAGTGTAACTGTAGTCTCTCTGTAGTGTAACTGTAGTCTCTCTGTAGTGTAACTGTAGCATCTCTCTGTAGTGTAACTGTCATCTCTCTGTAGTGTAACTGTAGTCTCTCTGTAGTGTAACTGTCATCTCTCTGTAGTGTAACTGTCGTCTCTGTAGTGTAACTGTAGTCTCTCTGTAGTGTAACTGTAGTCTCTCTGTAGTGTAACTGTAGTCTCTCTGTAGTGTAACTGTCGTCTCTCTGTAGTGTAACTGTCATTCTGTAGTGTAACTGTAGTCTCTCAGTAGTGTAACTGTAGTCTCTCTGTAGTGTAACTGTAGTCTCTCTGTAGTGTAACTTCGCTGTAGTGTAACTGTAGTCTCTCTGTAGTGTAACTGTAGTCTCTGTAGTGTAACTGTCGTCTCTCTGTAGTGCTAACTGTCGTCTCTCTGTAGTGTAACCCGTAGTCTCTCTGTAGTGTAACTGTAGTCTCTTGTAGTGTAACTGTAGTCTCTCTGTAGTGTAACTGTAGTCTCTCTGTAGTGTAACTACTCTGTAGTGTAACTGTTCTGCTCTGTAGTGTAACTGTAGTCTCTCTGTAGTGTAACTGTAGTCTCTCTGGTGTAACTGTCGTCTCTTGTAGTGTAACTGTAGTCTCTCTGTAGTGTAACTGTAGTCTCTCTGTAGTGTAACTGTAGTCTCTCCTGTAGTGTAACTGTAGTCTCTCTGTAGTGTAACTGTAGTCTCTCTGTAGTGTAACTGTGTCTCTCTGTAGTGTAACTGTAGTCTCTCTGTAGTGTAACTGTAGTCTCTCTGAAGTGTAACTGTAGTCTCTCTGTAGTGTAACTGTAGTCTCTCTGTAGTGTAACTGTCATCTCTCTGTAGTGTAACTGTAGTCTCTCTGTAGTGTAACTGTTGTCTCTCTGTAGTGTAACTGTAGTCTCTCTGTAGTGTAACTGTAGTCTTTCTGTAGTGTAACTGTAGTCTCTCTGTAGTGTAACTAGTCTCTCTGTAGTGTAACTGTAGTCTCTCTGTAGTGTAACTGTCGTCTCTGTAGTGTAACTGTACTCTCTCTGTAGTGTAACTGTAGTCTCTCTGTAGTGTAACTGTAGTCTCTCTGTAGTGTAACTGTAGTCTCTCTGTAGTGTAACTGTAGTCTCTCGAGTGTAACTGTCATCTCTCTGTAGTGTAACTGTCATCTCTCTGTAGTGTAACTGTAGTCTCTCTGTAGTGTAACTGTAGTCTCTCTGTAGTGTAACTGTAGTCTTTCTGTAGTGTAACTAATCTCTCTGTAGTGTAACTGTCATCTCTGCAGTGTAACTGTAGTCTCTCTCTGTAGTGTAACTGTCGTCTCTCTGTAGTGTAACTGTACTCTCTCTGTAGTGTAACTGTAGTGTAACTGTAGTCTCTCTGTAGTGTAACTGTAGTCTCTCTGTAGTGTAACTGTAGTCTCTCTGTAGTGTAACTAATCTCTCTGTAGTGTAACTGTCATCTCTGTAGTGTAACTGTAGTCTCTCTGTAGTGTAACTGTCGTCTCTCTGTAGTGTAACTGTAGTCTCTCTGTAGTGTAACTGTAGTCTCTCTGTAGTGTAACTGTAGTCTCTCTGTAGTGTAACTGTAGTCTCTCTGTAGTGTAACTGTAGTCTCTCTGTAGTGTAACTGTAGTCTCTCTGTAGTGTAACTGTCATCTCTGTAGTGTAACTGTAGTCTCTCTGTAGTGTAACTGTAGTCTCTCTGTAGTGTAACTGTAGTCTCTCTGTAGTGTAACTGTAGTCTCTCTGTAGTGTAACTGTAGTCTCTCTGTAGTGTAACTGTCATCTCTCTGTAGTGTAACTGTCATCTCTCTGTAGTGTAACTGTAGTCTCTTGTAGTGTAACTGTAGTCTCTCTGTAGTGTAACTGTAGTCTTTCTGTAGTGTAACTAATCTCTCTGTAGTGTAACTGTCATCTCTGTAGTGTAACTGTAGTCTCTCTGTAGTGTAACTGTCGTCCTCTCTGTAGTGTAACTGTAGTCTCTCTGTAGTGTAACTGTAGTCTCTCTGTAGTGTAACTGTCATCTCTGTAGTGTAACTGTAGTCTCTCTGTAGTGTAACTGTAGTCTCTCTGTAGTGTAACTGTAGTCTCTCTGTAGTGTAACTGTAGTCTCTCTGTAGTGTAACTGTAGTCTCTCTGTAGTGTAACTGTAGTCTCTCTGTAGTGTAACTGTAGTCTCTCTGTAGTGTAACTGTAGTCTCTCTGTAGTGTAACTAGTCTCTCTGTTGTGTAACTGTAGTCTCTCTGTAGTGTAACTGTAGTCTCTCGGCAGTGTAACTGTCGTCTCTCTGTAGTGTAACTGTCATCTCTCTGTAGTGTAACTGTAGTCTCTCTGTAGTGTAACTGTAGTCTCTCTGTAGTGTAACTGTAGTCTCTCTGTAGTGTAACTGTAGTCTCTCTGTAGTGTAACTGTAGTGTAACTGTAGTCTCTCTGTAGTGTAACTGTAGTCTCTCTGTAGTGTAACTGTAGTCTCTCTGTAGTGTAACTGTAGTCTCTCTGTAGTGTAACTGTAGTCTCTCTGTAGTGTAACTGTCGTCTTCTGTAGTGTAACTGTAGTCTCTCTGTAGTGTAACTGTAGTCTCTCTGTAGTGTAACTGTAGTCTCTCTGTAGTGTAACTGTAGTCTCTCTGTAGTGTAGTCTCTCTGTAGTGTAACTGTAGTCTCTCTGTAGTGTAACTGTAGTCTCTCTGTAGTGTAACTGTCGTCTCTCTGTAGTGTAACTGTAGTCTCTCTGTAGTGTAACTGTAGTCTCTCTGTAGTGTAACTGTCATCTCTCTGTAGTGTAACTGTCATCTCTCTGTAGTGTAACTGTAGTCTCTCTGTAGTGTAACTGTAGTCTCTCTGTAGTGTAACTGTCGTCTCTCTGTAGTGTAACTGTAGTCTCTCTGTAGTGTAACTGTAGTCTCTCTGTAGTGTAACTGTAGTCTCTCTGTAGTGTAACTGTAGTCTCTCTGTAGTGTAACTGTAGTCTCTCTGTAGTGTAACTAATCTCTCTGTAGTGTAACTGTCATCTCTGTAGTGTAACTGTAGTCCTCTCGAGTGTAACTGTCGTTCTCTGTAGTGTAACTGTAGTCTCTCTGTAGTGTCAACTGTAGTCTCTCTGTAGTGTAACTGTAGTCTCTCTGTAGTGTAACTGTCATCTCTGTAGTGTAACTGAGTCTCTTGTAGTGTAACTGTAGTCTCTCTGTAGTGTAACTGTAGTCTCTCTGTAGTGTAACTGTAGTCTCTCTGTAGTGTAACTGTAGTCTCTCTGTAGTGTAACTGTCATCTCTGTAGTGTAACTGTAGTCTCTCTGTAGTGTAACTGTAGTCTCTCTGTAGTGTAACTGTAGTCTCTCTGTAGTGTAACTGTAGTCTCTCTGTAGTGTAACTGTAGTCTCTCTGTAGTGTAACTGTCGTCTCTCTGTAGTGTAACTGTCGTCTCTCTGTAGTGTAACTGTAGTCTCTCTGTAGTGTAACTGTCATCTCTCTGTAGTGTAACTGTCATCTCTCTGTAGTGTAACTGTAGTCTCTCTGTAGTGTAACTGTAGTCTCTCTGTAGTGTAACTGTCATCTCTCTGTAGTGTAACTGTAGTCTCTCTGTAGTGTAACTGTAGTCTTTCTGTAGTGTAACTAATCTCTCGTAGTGTAACTGTCATCTCTGTAGTGTAACTGTAGTCTCTCTGTAGTGTAACTGTCTCTCTCTGTAGTGTAACTTGTAGTCTCTCTGTAGTGTAACTGTCATCTCTGTAGTGTAACTGTAGTCTCTCTGTAGTGTAACTTGTCGTCTCTCTGTAGTGTAACTGTAGTCTCTCTGTAGTGTAACTGTAGTCTCTCTGTAGTGTAACTGTAGTCTCTCTGTAGTGTAACTGTAGTCTCTCTGTAGTGTAACTGTAGTCTCTCTATAGTGTAACTGTAATCTCTCTGTAGTGTAACTGTCATCTCTGTAGTGTAACTGTAGTCTCTCTGTAGTGTAACTGTAGTCTCTCTGTAGTGTAACTGTAGTCTCTCTGTAGTGTAACTGTCGTCTCTCTGTAGTGTAACTGTAGTCTCTCTGTAGTGTAACTGTCATCTCTCTGTAGTGTAACTGTCGTCTCTCTGTAGTGTAACTGTAGTCTCGCTGTAGTGTAACTGTAGTCTCTCTGTAGTGTAACTGTAGTCTCTCTGTAGTGTAACTGTAGTCTCTCGTAGTGTAACTGTCGTCTCTCTCTGTAGTGTAACTGTCGCTCTCTGTAGTGTAACTGTAGTCTCTCTGTGGTGTAACTGTCGTCTCTCTGTAGTGTAACTGTCGTCTCTCTGTAGTGTAACTGTCGTCTCTCTGTAGTATAACTGTAGTCTCTCTGTAGTGTAAACTGTAGTCTCTCTGTAGTGTAACTGTAGTCTCTCTGTAGTCTCTCTGTAGTGTAACTGTAGTCTCTCTGTAGTGTAACTGTAGTCTCTCTGTAGTGTAACTGTAATCTCTCTGTAGTGTAACTGTCATCTCTGTAGTGTAACTGTAGTCTCTCTGTAGTGTAACTGTAGTCTCTCTGTAGTGTAACTGTAGTCTCTCTGTAGTGTAACTGTCGTCTCTCTGTAGTGTAACTGTAGTGTAACTGTAGTCTCTCTGTAGTGTAACTGTAGTCTCTCTGTAGTGTAACTGTAGTCTCTCTGTAGTGTAACTGTAGTCTCTCGGTAGTGTAACTGTAGTCTCTCTGTAGTGTAACTGTAGTCTCTCTGTAGTGTAACTGTAGTCTCTCGGTAGTGTAACTGTAGTCTCTCTGTAGTGTAACTGTACTCTCTCTGTAGTGTAACTGTCATCTCTCTGTAGTGTAACTGTAGTCTCTCTGTAGTGTAACTGTAGTCTCTCTGTAGTGTAACTGTAGTCTCTCTGTAGTGTAACTAATCTCTCTGTAGTGTAACTGTCATCTCTGTAGTGTAACTGTAGTCTCTCTGTAGTGTAACTGTCGTCTCTCTGTAGTGTAACTGTAGTCTCTCTGTAGTGTAACTGTAGTCTCTCTGTAGTGTAACTGTAGTCTCTCTGTAGTGTAACTGTAGTCTCTGTAGTGTAACTGTAGTCTCTCTGTAGTGTAACTGTCATCTCTGTAGTGTAACTGTAGTCTCTCTGTAGTGTAACTGTAGTCTCTCTGTAGTGTAACTGTAGTCTCTCTGTAGTGTAACTGTAGTCTCTCTGTAGTGTAACTGTAGTCTCTCTGTAGTGTAACTGTCATCTCTCTGTAGTGTAACTGTCATCTCTCTGTAGTATAACTGTAGTCTCTCTGTAGTGTAACTGTAGTCTCTCTGTAGTGTAACTGTAGTCTTTCTGTAGTGTAACTAATCTCTGTGAGTGTAACTGTCATCTCTGTAGTGTAACTGTAGTCTCTCTGTAGTGTAACTGTCGTCTCTCTGTAGTGTAACTGTACTCTCTCTGTAGTGTAACTGTAGTGTAACTGTAGTCTCTCTGTAGTGTAACTGTAGTCTCTCTGTAGTGTAACTGTAGTCTCTCTGTAGTGTAACTAATCTCTCTGTAGTGTAACTGTCATCTCTGTAGTGTAACTGTAGTTTCTCAGTAGTGTAACTGTCGGCTCTCTGTAGTGTAACTGTAGTCTCTCTGTAGTGTAACTGTAGTCTCTCTGTAGTGTAACTGTAGTCTCTCTGTAGTGTAACTGTAGTCTCTCTGTAGTGTAACTGTAGTCTCTCTGTAGTGTAACTGTAGTCTCTCGGCAGTGTAACTGTCGTCTCTCTGTAGTGTAACTGTCGTCTCTCTGTAGTGTAACTGTCGTCTCTCTGTAGTATAACTGTAGTCTCTCTGTAGTGTAACTGTAGTCTCTCTGTAGTGTAACTGTAGTCTCTCTGTAGTCTCTCTGTGTGTAACTGTAGTCTCTCTGTAGTGTAACTGTAGTCTCTCTGTAGTGTAACTGTAATCTCTCTCTCTCCTGTAGTGTAACTGTCATCTCTGTAGTGTAACTGTAGTCTCTCTGTAGTGTAACTGTAGTCTCTCTGTAGTGTAACTGTCGTCTCTCTGTAGTGTAACTGTCGTCTCTCTGTAGTGTAACTGTAGTGTAACTGTAGTCTCTCTGTAGTGTAACTGTAGTCTCTCTGTAGTGTAACTGTAGTCTCTCTGTAGTGTAACTGTAGTCTCTCGGTAGTGTAACTGTAGTCTCTCTGTAGTGTAACTGTACTCTCTCTGTAGTGTAACTGTCATCTCTCTGTAGTGTAACTGTAGTCTCTCTGTAGTGTAACTGTAGTCTCTCTGTAGTGTAACTGTAGTCTCTCTGTAGTGTAACTAATCTCTCTGTAGTGTAACTGTCATCTCTGTAGTGTAACTGTAGTCTCTCTGTAGTGTAACTGTAGTCTCTGTAGTGTAACTGTAGTCTCTCTGTAGTGTAACTGTAGTCTCTCTGTAGTGTAACTGTAGTCTCTCTGTAGTGTAACTGTAGTCTCTCTGTAGTGTAACTGTAGTCTCTCTGTAGTGTAACTGTCATCTCTGTAGTGTAACTGTAGTCTCTCTGTAGTGTAACTGTAGTCTCTCTGTAGTGTAACTGTAGTCTCTCTGTAGTGTAACTGTAGTCTCTCTGTAGTGTAACTGTAGTCTCTCTGTAGTGTAACTGTCATCTCTCTGTAGTGTAACTGTCATCTCTCTGTAGTGTAACTGTAGTCTCTCTGTAGTGTAACTGTAGTCTCTCTGTAGTGTAACTGTAGTCTTTCTGTAGTGTAACTAATCTCTCTGTAGTGTAACTGTCATCTCTGTAGTGTAACTGTAGTCTCTCTGTAGTGTAACTGTCGTCTCTCTGTAGTGTAACTGTACTCTCTCTGTAGTGTAACTGTAGTGTAACTGTAGTCTCTCTGTAGTGTAACTGTAGTCTCTCTGTAGTGTAACTGTAGTCTCTCTGTAGTGTAACTAATCTCTCTGTAGTGTAACTGTCATCTCTGTAGTGTAACTGTAGTTTCTCTGTAGTGTAACTGTCGTCTCTCTGTAGTGTAACTGTAGTCTCTCTGTAGTGTAACTGTAGTCTCTCTGTAGTGTAACTGTAGTCTCTCTGTAGTGTAACTGTAGTCTCTGTAGTGTAACTGTAGTCTCTCTGTAGTGTAACTGTAGTCTCTCTGTAGTGTAACTGTCATCTCTGTAGTGTAACTGTAGTCTCTCTGTAGTGTAACTGTAGTCTCTCTGTAGTGTAACTGTAGTCTCTCTGTAGTGTAACTGTAGTCTCTCTGTAGTGTAACTGTAGTCTCTCTGTGGTGTAACTGTCATCTCTCTGTAGTGTAACTGTCATCTCTCTGTAGTGTAACTGTAGTCTCTCTGTAGTGTAACTGTAGTCTCTCTGTAGTGTAACTGTAGTCTTTCTGTAGTGTAACTAATCTCTCTGTAGTGTAACTGTCATCTCTGTAGTGTAACTGTAGTCTCTCTGTAGTGTAACTGTCGTCTCTCTGTAGTGTAACTGTAGTCTCTCTGTAGTGTAACTGTAGTCTCTGTAGTGTAACTGTCATCTCTGTAGTGTAACTGTAGTCTCTCTGTAGTGTAACTGTAGTCTCTCTGTAGTGTAACTGTAGTCTCTTGTAGTGTAACTGTAGTCTCTCTGTAGTGTAACTGTAGTCTCTCTGTAGTGTAACTGTAGTCTCTCTGTAGTGTAACTGTAGTCTCTCTGTAGTGTAACTAGTCTCTCTGTTGTGTAACTGTAGTCTCTCTGTAGTGTAACTGTAGTCTCTCGGCAGTGTAACTGTCGTCTCTCTGTAGTGTAACTGTCATCTCTCTGTAGTGTAACTGTAGTCTCTCTGTAGTGTAACTGTAGTCTCTCTGTAGTGTAACTGTAGTCTCTCTGTAGTGTAACTGTAGTCTCTCTGTAGTGTAACTGTAGTGTAACTGTAGTCTCTCTGTAGTGTAACTGTAGTCTCTCTGTAGTGTAACTGTAGTCTCTCTGTAGTGTAACTGTAGTCTCTCTGTAGTGTAACTGTAGTCTCTCTGTAGTGTAACTGTCATCTCTCTGTAGTGTAACTAGTCTCTCTGTAGTGTAACTGTAGTCTCTCTGTAGTGTAACTGTAGTCTCTCTGTAGTGTAACTGTAGTCTCTCTGTAGTGTAACTGTAGTCTCTCTGTAGTGTAACTGTAGTCTCTCTGTAGTGTAGTCTCTCTGTAGTGTAACTGTAGTCTCTCTGTAGTGTAACTGTAGTCTCTCTGTAGTGTAACTGTCGTCTCTCTGTAGTGTAACTGTAGTCTCTCTGTAGTGTAACTGTAGTCTCTCTGTAGTGTAACTGTCATCTCTCTGTAGTGTAACTGTCATCTCTCTGTAGTGTAACTGTAGTCTCTCTGTAGTGTAACTGTAGTCTCTCTGTAGTGTAACTGTCGTCTCTCTGTAGTGTAACTGTAGTCTCTCTGTAGTGTAACTGTAGTCTCTCTGTAGTGTAACTGTAGTCTCTCTGTAGTGTAACTGTAGTCTCTCTGTAGTGTAACTGTAGTCTCTCTGTAGTGTAACTAATCTCTCTGTAGTGTAACTGTCATCTCTGTAGTGTAACTGTAGTCTCTCTCTAGTGTAACTGTCGTCTCTCTGTAGTGTAACTGTAGTCTCTCTGTAGTGTAACTGTAGTCTCTCTGTAGTGTAACTGTAGTCTCTCTGTAGTGTAACTGTCATCTCTGTAGTGTAACTGTAGTCTCTCTGTAGTGTAACTGTAGTCTCTCTGTAGTGTAACTGTAGTCTCTCTGTAGTGTAACTGTAGTCTCTCTGTAGTGTAACTGTAGTCTCTGTAGTGTAACTGTAGTCTCTGTAGTGTAACTGTAGTCTCTCTGTAGTGTAACTGTAGTCTCTCTGTAGTGTAACTGTAGTCTCTCTGTAGTGTAACTGTAGTCTCTCTGTAGTGTAACTGTAGTCTCTCTGTAGTGTAACTGTCGTCTCTCTGTAGTGTAACTGTCGTCTCTCTTGTAGTGTAACTGTAGTCTCTCTGTAGTGTAACTGTCATCTCTCTGTAGTGTAACTGTCATCTCTCTGTAGTGTAACTGTAGTCTCTCTGTAGTGTAACTGTAGTCTCTCTGTAGTGTAACTGTCATCTCTCTGTAGTGTAACTGTAGTCTCTCTGTAGTGTAACTGTAGTCTTTCTGTAGTGTAACTAATCTCTCTGTAGTGTAACTGTCATCTCTGTAGTGTAACTGTAGTCTCTCTGTAGTGTAACTGTCATCTCTCTGTAGTGTAACTGTAGTCTCTGTAGTGTAACTGTAGTCTCTGTAGTGTAACTGTAGTCTCTCTGTAGTGTAACTGTAGTCTCTCTGTAGTGTAACTGTAGTCTCTCTGTAGTGTAACTGTAGTCTCTCTGTAGTGTAACTGTAGTCTCTCTGTAGTGTAACTGTAGTCTCTCTGTAGTGTAACTGTAGTCTCTCTATAGTGTAACTGTAATCTCTCTGTAGTGTAACTGTCATCTCTGTAGTGTAACTGTAGTCTCTCTGTAGTGTAACTGTAGTCTCTCTGTAGTGTAACTGTAGTCTCTCTGTAGTGTAACTGTCATCTCTCTGTAGTGTAACTGTAGTCTCTCTGTAGTGTAACTGTCATCTCTCTGTAGTGTAACTGTCGTCTCTCTGTAGTGTAACTGTAGTCTCGCTGTAGTGTAACTGTAGTCTCTCTGTAGTGTAACTGTAGTCTCTCTGTAGTGTAACTGTAGTCTCTCTGTAGTGTAACTGTCGTCTCTCTGTAGTGTAACTGTCGTCTCTCTGTAGTGTAACTGTAGTCTCTCTGTAGTGTAACTGTCGTCTCTCTGTAGTGTAACTGTCGTCTCTCTGTAGTGTAACTGTCGTCTCTCTGTAGTATAACTGTAGTCTCTCTGTAGTGTAACTGTAGTCTCTCTGTAGTGTAACTGTAGTCTCTCTGTAGTCTCTCTGTAGTGTAACTGTAGTCTCTCTGTAGTGTAACTGTAGTCTCTCTGTAGTGTAACTGTAATCTCTCTGTAGTGTAACTGTCATCTCTGTAGTGTAACTGTAGTCTCTCTGTAGTGTAACTGTAGTCTCTCTGTAGTGTAACTGTAGTCTCTCTGTAGTGTAACTGTCGTCTCTCTGTAGTGTAACTGTAGTGTAACTGTAGTCTCTCTGTAGTGTAACTGTAGTCTCTCTGTAGTGTAACTGTAGTCTCTTGTAGTGTAACTGTAGTCTCTCGGTAGTGTAACTGTAGTCTCTCTGTAGTGTAACTGTAGTCTCTCTGTAGTGTAACTGTAGTCTCTCGGTAGTGTAACTGTAGTCTCTCTCTGTAGTGTAACTGTACTCTCTCTGTAGTGTAACTGTCATCTCTCTGTAGTGTAACTGTAGTCTCTCTGTAGTGTAACTGTAGTCTCTCTGTAGTGTAACTGTAGTCTCTCTGTAGTGTAACTAATCTCTCTGTAGTGTAACTGTCATCTCTGTAGTGTAACTGTAGTCTCTCTGTAGTGTAACTGTCGTCTCTCTGTAGTGTAACTGTAGTCTCTCTGTAGTGTAACTGTAGTCTCTCTGTAGTGTAACTGTAGTCTCTCTGTAGTGTAACTGTAGTCTCTGTAGTGTAACTGTAGTCTCTCTGTAGTGTAACTGTCATCTCTGTAGTGTAACTGTAGTCTCTCTGTAGTGTAACTGTAGTCTCTCTGTAGTGTAACTGTAGTCTCTCTGTAGTGTAACTGTAGTCTCTCTGTAGTGTAACTGTAGTCTCTCTGTAGTGTAACTGTCATCTCTCTGTAGTGTAACTGTCATCTCTCTGTAGTATAACTGTAGTCTCTCTGTAGTGTAACTGTAGTCTCTCTGTAGTGTAACTGTAGTCTTTCTGTAGTGTAACTAATCTCTCTGTAGTGTAACTGTCATCTCTGTAGTGTAACTGTAGTCTCTCTGTAGTGTAACTGTCGTCTCTCTGTAGTGTAACTGTACTCTCTCTGTAGTGTAACTGTAGTGTAACTGTAGTCTCTCTGTAGTGTAACTGTAGTCTCTCTGTAGTGTAACTGTAGTCTCTCTGTAGTGTAACTAATCTCTCTGTAGTGTAACTGTCATCTCTGTAGTGTAACTGTAGTTTCTCAGTAGTGTAACTGTCGTCTCTCTGTAGTGTAACTGTAGTCTCTCTGTAGTGTAACTGTAGTCTCTCTGTAGTGTAACTGTAGTCTCTCTGTAGTGTAACTGTAGTCTCTCTGTAGTGTAACTGTAGTCTCTCTGTAGTGTAACTGTAGTCTCTCTGTAGTGTAACTGTAGTCTCTCTATAGTGTAACTGTCATCTCTGTAGTGTAACTGTAGTCTCTCTGTAGTGTAACTGTAGTCTCTCTGTAGTGTAACTGTAGTCTCTCTGTAGTGTAACTGTAGTCTCTCTGTAGTGTAACTGTAGTCTCTCTGTAGTGTAACTGTAGTCTCTCTGTAGTGTAACTGTCATCTCTCTGTAGTGTAACTGTATCTCTCTGTAGTGTAACTGTAGTCTCTCTGTAGTGTAACTGTAGTCTCTCTGTAGTGTAACTGTAGTCTTTCTGTAGTGTAACTAATCTCTCTGTAGTGTAACTGTCATCTCTGTAGTGTAACTGTAGTCTCTCTGTAGTGTAACTGTAGTCTCTCTGTAGTGTAACTGTCATCTCTCTGTAGTGTAAACTGTAGTCTCTGTAGTGTAACTGTCATCTCTCTGTAGTGTAACTGCCGTCTCTCTGTAGTGTAACTGTAGTCTCTCTGTAGTGTAACTGTAGTCTCTCTGTAGTGTAACTGTAGTCTCTCTGTAGTGTAACTGTAGTCTCTCTGTAGTGTAACTGTCATCTCTCTGTAGTGTAACTGTAGTCTCTCTGTAGTGTAACTGTAGTCTCTCTGTAGTGTAACTGTCGTCTCTCTGTAGTGTAACTGTAGTCTCTCTGTAGTGTAACTGTAGTCTCTGTAGTGTAACTGTAGTCTCTCTGTAGTGTAACTGTAGTCTCTCTGTAGTGTAACTGTAGTCTCTCTGTAGTGTAACTGTAGTCTCTCTGTAGTGTAACTGTAGTCTCTCTGTAGTGTAACTGTCATCTCTGTAGTGTAACTGTAGTCTCTCTGTAGTGTAACTGTAGTCTCTCTGTAGTGTAACTGTAGTCTCTCTGTAGTGTAACTGTAGTCTCTCTGTAGTGTAACTGTCATCTCTCTGTAGTGTAACTGTCATCTCTCTGTAGTGTAACTGTCGTCTCTCTGTAGTGTAACTGTAGTCTCTCTGTAGTGTAACTGTCATCTCTCTGTAGTGTAACTGTCATCTCTCTGTAGTGTAACTGTCATCTCTCTGTAGTGTAACTGTCGTCTCTCTGTAGTGTAACTGTCGTCTCTCTGTAGTGTAACTGTAGTCTCTCTGTAGTGTAACTGTAGTCTCTCTGTAGTGTAACTGTAGTCTCTCTGTAGTGTAACTGTAGTCTCTCTGTAGTGTAACTAGTCTCTCTGTAGTGTAACTAGTCTCTCTGCAGTGTAACTGTAGTCTCTCTGTAGTGTAACTGTAGTCTCTCTGTAGTGTAACTGTAGTCTCTCTGTAGTGTAACTGTAGTCTCTCTGTAGTGTAACTGTAGTCTCTCTGTAGTGTAACTAGTCTCTCGGCAGTGTAACTGTAGTCTCTCTGTAGTGTAACTGTCGTCTCTCTGTAGTGTAACTGTAGTCTCTCTGTAGTGTAACTGTAGTCTCTCTGTAGTGTAACTGTAGTCTCTCTGTAGTGTAACTGTCATCTCTCTGTAGTGTAACTGTCATCTCTCTGTAGTGTAACTGTAGTCTCTCTGTAGTGTAACTGTAGTCTCTCTGTAGTGTAACTGTAGTCTCTCTGTAGTGTAACTGTAGTCTCTCTGTAGTGTAACTGTCATCTCTCTGTAGTGTAACTGTAGTCTCTCTGTAGTGTAACTGTAGTCTCTCTGTAGTGTAACTGTAGTCTCTCTGTAGTGTAACTGTCGTCTCTCTGTAGTGTAACTGTCGTCTCTCTGTAGTGTAACTGTAGTCTCTCTGTAGTGTAACTGTAGTCTCTCTGTAGTGTAACTGTAGTCTCTCTGTAGTGTAACTGTAGTCTCTCTGTAGTGTAACTGTAGTCTCTCTGTAGTGTAACTGTAGTCTCTCTGTAGTGTAACTGTAGTCTCTCTGTAGTGTAACTGTAGTCTCTCTGTAGTGTAACTGTAGTCTCTCTGTAGTGTAACTGTAGTCTCTCTGTAGTGTAACTGTAGTCTCTCTGTAGTGTAACTGTCATCTCTCTGTAGTGTAACTGTAGTCTCTCTGTAGTGTAACTGTAGTCTCTCTGTAGTGTAACTAATCTCTCTGTAGTGTAACTGTCATCTCTGTAGTGTAACTGTAGTCTCTCTGTAGTGTAACTCTCGTCTCTCTGTAGTGTAACTGTAGTCTCTCTGTAGTGTAACTGTAGTCTCTCTGTAGTGTAACTGTCATCTCTCTGTAGTGTAACTGTAGTCTCTCTGTAGTGTAACTGTCGTCTCTCTGTAGTGTAACTGTAGTCTCTCTGTAGTGTAACTGTATTCTCTCTGTAGTGTAACTGTAGTCTCTCTGTAGTGTAACTGTCATCTCTCTGTAGTGTAACTGTAGTCTCTCTGTAGTGTAACTGTAGTCTTTCTGTAGTGTAACTAATCTCTCTGTAGTGTAACTGTCATCTCTGTAGTGTAACTGTAGTCTCTCTGTAGTTTAACTCTCGTCTCTCTGTAGTGTAACTGTAGTCTCTCTGTAGTGTAACTGTCATCTCTGTAGTGTAACTGTAGTCTCTCTGTAGTGTAACTGTAGTCTCTCTGTAGTGTAACTGTCGTCTCTCTGTAGTGTAACTGTCGTCTCTCTGTAGTGTAACTGTAGTCTCTCTGTAGTGTAACTGTAATCTCTCTGTAGTGTAACTTAATCTCTCTGTAGTGTAACTGTCATCTCTGTAGTGTAACTGTAGTCTCTCTGTAGTGTAACTGTCGTCTCTCTGTAGTGTAACTGTAGTCTCTCTGTAGTGTAACTGTAGTCTCTCGGCAGTGTAACTGTAGTCTCTCTGTGGTGTAACTGTAGTCTCTCTGTAGTGTAACTGTAGTCTCTCTGAACTGTAACTGTAGTCTCTCTGTAGTGTAACTGTAGTCTCTCTGTAGTGTAACTGTAGTCTCTCTGTAGTGTAACTGTAGTCTCTCTGTAGTGTAACTGTAGTCTCTCTGTAGTGTAACTGTAGTCTCTCTGTAGTGTAACTGTAGTCTCTCTGTAGTGTAACTGTCGTCTCTCTGTAGTGTAACTGTAGTCTCTCTGTAGTGTAACTGTAGTCTCTCTGTAGTGTAACTGTCATCTCTGTAGTGTAACTGTAGTCTCTCTGTAGTGTAACTTCCTCGCTCTCTGTAGTGTAACTGTAGTCTCTCTGTAGTGTAACTGTAGTCTCTCTGTAGTGTAACTGTCATCTCTGTAGTGTAACTGTAGTCTCTCTGTAGTGTAACTGTCGTCTCTCTGTAGTGTAACTGTAGTCTCTCTGTAGTGTAACTGTAGTCTCTCTGTAGTGTAACTGTAATCTCTCTGTAGTGTAACTGTCATCTCTGTAGTGTAACTGTAGTCTCTCTGTAGTGTAACTGTCGTCTCTCTGTAGTGTAACTGTAGTCTCTCTGTAGTGTAACTGTAGTCTTTCTGTAGTGTAACTGTAGTCTCTCTGTAGTGTAACTGTAGTCTCTCTGTAGTGTAACTGTAGTCTCTCTGTAGTGTAACTGTAGTCTCTCTGTAGTGTAACTGTAGTCTCTCTGTAGTGTAACTGTAGTCTCTCTGTAGTGTAACTGTAGTCTCTCTGTAGTGTAACTGTAGTCTCTCTGTAGTGTAACTGTCATCTCTCTGTAGTGTAACTGTAGTCTCTCTGTAGTGTAACTGTAGTCTTTCTGTAGTGTAACTAATCTCTCTGTAGTGTAACTGTCATCTCTGTAGTGTAACTGTAGTCTCTCTGTAGTGTAACTCTCGTCTCTCTGTAGTGTAACTGTAGTCTCTCTGTAGTGTAACTGTAGTCTCTCTGTAGTGTAACTGTCATCTCTGTAGTGTAACTGTAGTCTCTGTAGTGTAACTGTCGTCTCTCTGTAGTGTAACTGTAGTCTCTCTGTAGTGTAACTGTAGTCTCTCTGTAGTGTAACTGTAGTCTCTCTGTAGTGTAACTGTAGTCTCTCTGTAGTGTAACTGTAATCTCTCTGTAGTGTAACTGTCATCTCTGTAGTGTAACTGTAGTCTCTCTGTAGTGTAACTGTAGTCTCTCTGTAGTGTAACTGTAGTCTCTCTGTAGTGTAACTGTAGTCTCTCTGTAGTGTAACTAATCTCTCTGTAGTGTAACTGTCATCTCTGTAGTGTAACTGTAGTTTCTCAGTAGTGTAACTGTCGTCTCTCTGTAGTGTAACTGTAGTCTCTCTGTAGTGTAACTGTAGTCTCTCTGTAGTGTAACTGTAGTCTCTCTGTAGTGTAACTGTAGTCTCTCTGTAGTGTAACTGTAGTCTCTCTGTAGTGTAACTGTAGTCTCTCTGTAGTGTAACTGTAGTCTCTCTATAGTGTAACTGTCATCTCTGTAGTGTAACTGTAGTCTCTCGTAGTGTAACTGTAGTCTCTCTGTAGTGTAACTGTAGTCTCTCTGTAGTGTAACTGTAGTCTCTCTGTAGTGTAACTGTAGTCTCTCTGTAGTGTAACTGTAGTCTCTCTGTAGTGTAACTGTCATCTCTCTGTAGTGTAACTGTCATCTCTCTGTAGTGTAACTGTAGTCTCTCTGTAGTGTAACTGTAGTCTCTCTGTAGTGTAACTGTAGTCTTTCTGTAGTGTAACTAATCTCTCTGTAGTGTAACTGTCATCTCTGTAGTGTAACTGTAGTCTCTCTGTAGTGTAACTGTAGTCTCTCTGTAGTGTAACTGTCACTCTCTCTGTAGTGTAACTGTAGTCTCTCTGTAGTGTAACTGTCATCTCTCTGTAGTGTAACTGCCGTCTCTCTGTAGTGTAACTGTAGTCTCTCTGTAGTGTAACTGTAGTCTCTCTGTAGTGTAACTGTAGTCTCTCTGTAGTGTAACTGTAGTCTCTCTGTAGTGTAACTGTCATCTCTCTGTAGTGTAACTGTAGTCTCTCTGTAGTGTAACTGTAGTCTCTCTGTAGTGTAACTGTCGTCTCTCTGTAGTGTAACTGTAGTCTCTCTGTAGTGTAACTGTAGTCTCTGTAGTGTAACTGTAGTCTCTCTGTAGTGTAACTGTAGTCTCTCTGTAGTGTAACTGTAGTCTCTCTGTAGTGTAACTGTCGTCTCTCTGTAGTATAACTGTAGTCTCTCTGTAGTGTAACTGTAGTCTCTCTGTAGTGTAACTGTAATCTCTCTGTAGTGTAACTGTCATCTCTGTAGTGTAACTGTAGTCTCTCTGTAGTGTAACTGTAGTCTCTCTGTAGTGTAACTGTAGTCTCTCTGTAGTGTAACTGTAGTCTCTCTGTAGTATCTCTCTGTAGTGTAACTGTCATCTCTCTGTAGTGTAACTGTAGTCTCTCTGTAGTGTAACTGTAGTCTCTCTGTAGTGTAACTGTCATCTCTCTGTAGTGTAACTGTCATCTCTCTGTAGTGTAACTGTCATCTCTCTGTAGTGTAACTGTCGTCTCTCTGTAGTGTAACTGTCGTCTCTCTGTAGTGTAACTGTAGTCTCTCTGTAGTGTAACTGTAGTCTCTCTGTAGTGTAACTGTAGTCTCTCTGTAGTGTAACTGTAGTCTCTCTGTAGTGTAACTAGTCTCTTGTAGTGTAACTAGTCTCTGCGCAGTGTAACTGTAGTCTCTCTGTAGTGTAACTGTAGTCTCTCTGTAGTGTAACTGTAGTCTCTCTGTAGTGTAACTGTAGTCTCTCTGTAGTGTAACTGTAGTCTCTCTGTAGTGTAACTAGTCTCTCGGCAGTGTAACTGTAGTCTCTCTGTAGTGTAACTGTAGTCTCTCTGTAGTGTAACTGTAGTCTCTCTGTAGTGTAACTGTAGTCTCTCTGTAGTGTAACTGTAGTCTCTCTGTAGTGTAACTGTCATCTCTCTGTAGTGTAACTGTCATCTCTCTGTAGTGTAACTGTCATCTCTCTGTAGTGTAACTGTAGTCTCTCTGTAGTGTAACTGTAGTCTCTCTGTAGTGTAACTGTAGTCTCTCTGTAGTGTAACTGTCATCTCTCTGTAGTGTAACTGTCATCTCTCTGTAGTGTAACTGTAGTCTCTCTGTAGTGTAACTGTAGTCTCTCTGTAGTGTAACTGTCATCTCTCTGTAGTGTAACTGTCGTCTCTCTGTAGTGTAACTGTAGTCTCTCTGTAGTGTAACTGTCGTCTCTCTGTAGTGTAACTGTAGTCTCTCTGTAGTGTAACTGTAGTCTCTCTGTAGTGTAACTGTAGTCTCTCTGTAGTGTAACTGTAGTCTCTCTGTAGTGTAACTGTAGTCTCTCTGTAGTGTAACTGTAGTCTCTCTGTAGTGTAACTGTAGTCTCTCTGTAGTGTAACTGTAGTCTCTCTGTAGTGTAACTGTAGTCTCTCTGTAGTGTAACTGTCATCTCTCTGTAGTGTAACTGTAGTCTCTCTGTAGTGTAACTGTAGTCTTTCTGTAGTGTAACTAATCTCTCTGTAGTGTAACTGTCATCTCTGTAGTGTAACTGTAGTCTCTCTGTAGTGTAACTCTCGTCTCTCTGTAGTGTAACTGTAGTCTCTCTCTGTAGTGTAACTGTAGTCTCTCTGTAGTGTAACTGTCATCTCTCTGTAGTGTAACTGTAGTCTCTCTGTAGTGTAACTGTCGTCTCTCTGTAGTGTAACTGTAGTCTCTGTAGTGTAACTGTATTCTCTCTGTAGTGTAACTGTAGTCTCTCTGTAGTGTAACTGTCGTCTCTCTGTAGTGTAACTGTAGTCTCTCTGTAGTGTAACTGTAGTCTTTCTGTAGTGTAACTAATCTCTGTAGTGTAACTGTCATCTCTGTAGTGTAACTGTAGTCTCTCTGTAGTTTAACTCGTCTCTCTGTAGTGTAACTGTAGTCTCTCTGTAGTGTAACTGTCATCTCTGTAGTGTAACTGTAGTCTCTCTGTAGTGTAACTGTCGTCTCTCTGTAGTGTAACTGTCGTCTCTCTGTAGTGTAACTGTAGTCTCTCTGTAGTGTAACTGTAGTCTCTCTGTAGTGTAACTGTAATCTCTCTGTAGTGTAACTGTAATCTCTCTGTAGTGTAACTGTCATCTCTGTAGTGTAACTGTAGTCTCTCTGTAGTGTAACTGTCGTCTCTCTGTAGTGTAACTGTAGTCTCTCTGTAGTGTAACTGTAGTCTCTCTGTAGTGTAACTGTAGTCTCTCTGTAGTGTAACTGTAGTCTCTCTGTAGTGTAACTGTAGTCTCTCTGTAGTGTAACTGTAGTCTCTCTGTAGTGTAACTGTAGTCTCTCTGTAGTGTAACTGTAGTCTCTCTGTAGTGTAACTGTAGTCTCTCTGTAGTGTAACTGTAGTCTCTCTGTAGTGTAACTGTAGTCTCTCTGTAGTGTAACTGTAGTCTCTCTGTAGTGTAACTGTCATCTCTCTGTAGTGTAACTGTAGTCTCTCTGTAGTGTAACTGTAGTCTTTCTGTAGTGTAACTAATCTCTCTGTAGTGTAACTGTCATCTCTGTAGTGTAACTGTAGTCTCTCTGTAGTGTAACTCTCGTCTCTCTGTAGTGTAACTGTAGTCTCTCTGTAGTGTAACTAGTCTCTCTGTAGTGTAACTGTCATCTCTGTAGTGTAACTGTAGTCTCTCTGTAGTGTAACTGTCGTCTCTCTGTAGTGTAACTGTAGTCTCTCTGTAGTGTAACTGTAGTCTCTCTGTAGTGTAACTGTAATCTCTCTCGTAGTGTAACTGTCATCTCTGTAGTGTAACTGTAGTCTTCTCTGTAGTGTAACTGTCGTCTCTCTGTAGTGTAACTGTAGTCTCTCTGTAGTGTAACTGTAGTCTTATCTCTCTGTAGTGTAACTGTAGTCTCTCTGTAGTGTAACTGTAGTCTCTCTGTAGTGTAACTGTAGTCTCTCTGTAGTGTAACTGTAGTCTCTCTGTAGTGTAACTGTAGTCTCTCTGTAGTGTAACTGTAGTCTCTCTGTAGTGTAACTGTCATCTCTCTGTAGTGTAACTGTAGTCTCTCTGTAGTGTAACTGTAGTCTTTCTGTAGTGTAACTAATCTCTCTGTAGTGTAACTGTCATCTCTGTAGTGTAACTGTAGTCTCTCTGTAGTGTAACTCTCGTCTCTCTGTAGTGTAACTGTAGTCTCTCTGTAGTGTAACTGTAGTCTCTCTGTAGTGTAACTGTCATCTCTGTAGTGTAACTGTAGTCTCTCTGTAGTGTAACTGTCGTCTCTCTGTAGTGTAACTGTCGCTCTCTGTAGTGTAACTCTCTCTGTAGTGTAACTGTAGTCTCTCTGTAGTGTAACTGTAGTCTCTCTGTAGTGTAACTGTAATCTCTCTGTAGTGTAACTGTCGTCTCTGTAGTGTAACTGTAGTCTCTCTGTAGTGTAACTGTAGTCTCTCTGTAGTGTAACTGTAGTCTCTCTGTAGTGTAACTGTCATCTCTCTGTAGTGTAACTGTAGTCTCTCTGTAGTGTAACTGTCATCTCTCTGTAGTGTAACTGTCGTCTCTCTGTAGTGTAACTGTAGTCTCTCTGTAGTGTAACTGTAGTCTCTCTGTAGTGTAACTGTAGTCTCTCTGTAGTGTAACTGTAGTCTCTCTGTAGTGTAACTAATCTCTGTAGTGTAACTGTCATCTCTGTAGTGTAACTGTAGTCTCTCTGTAGTGTAACTGTCGTCTCTCTGTAGTGTAACTGTAGTCTCTCTGTAGTGTAACTGTAGTCTCTCTGTAGTGTAACTGTAGTCTCTCTGTAGTGTAACTGTAGTCTCTGTAGTGTAACTGTAGTCTCTCTGTAGTGTAACTGTCATCTCTGTTAGTGTAACTGTAGTCTCTCTGTAGTGTAACTGTAGTCTCTCTGTAGTGTAACTGTAGTCTCTCTGTAGTGTAACTGTAGTCTCTCTGTAGTGTAACTGTAGTCTCTCTGTAGTGTAACTGTCACTCTCTGTAGTGTAACTGTCATCTCTCTGTAGTATAACTGTAGTCTCTCTGTAGTGTAACTGTAGTCTCTCTGTAGTGTAACTGTAGTCTTTCTGTAGTGTAACTAATCTCTCTGTAGTGTAACTGTCATCTCTGTAGTGTAACTGTAGTCTCTCTGTAGTGTAACTGTCGTCTCTCTGTAGTGTAACTGTACTCTCTCTGTAGTGTAACTGTAGTGTAACTGTAGTCTCTCTGTAGTGTAACTGTAGTCTCTCTGTAGTGTAACTGTAGTCTCTCTGTAGTGTAACTAATCTCTCTGTAGTGTAACTGTCATCTCTGTAGTGTAACTGTAGTTTCTCAGTAGTGTAACTGCCGTCTCTCTGTAGTGTAACTGTAGTCTCTCTGTAGTGTAACTGTAGTCTCTCTGTAGTGTAACTGTAGTCTCTCTGTAGTGTAACTGTAGTCTCTCTGTAGTGTAACTGTAGTCTCTCTGTAGTGTAACTGTAGTCTCTCTGTAGTGTAACTGTAGTCTCTCTATAGTGTAACTGTCATCTCTGTAGTGTAACTGTAGTCTCTCTGTAGTGTAACTGTAGTCTCTCTGTAGTGTAACTGTAGTCTCTCTGTAGTGTAACTGTAGTCTCTCTGTAGTGTAACTGTAGTCTCTCTGTAGTGTAACTGTAGTCTCTCTGTAGTGTAACTGTCATCTCTCTGTAGTGTAATCTGTCATCTCTCTGTAGTGTAACTGTAGTCTCTCTGTAGTGTAACTGTAGTCTCTCTGTAGTGTAACTGTAGTCTTTCTGTAGTGTAACTAATCTCTCTGTAGTGTAACTGTCATCTCTGTAGTGTAACTGTAGTCTCTCTGTAGTGTAACTGTAGTCTCTCTGTAGTGTAACTGTCATCTCTGTAGTGTAACTGTAGTCTCTCTGTAGTGTAACTGTCGTCTCTCTGTAGTGTAACTGTAGTCTCTCTGTAGTGTAACTGTAGTCTCTCTGTAGTGTAACTGTAGTCTCTCTGTAGTGTAACTGTAATCTCTCTGTAGTGTAACTGTAGTCTCTCTGTAGTGTAACTGTAGTCTCTCTGTAGTGTAACTGTAATCTCTCTGTAGTGTAACTGTAGTCTCTCTGTAGTGTAACTGTAGTCTCTCTGTAGTGTAACTGTAATCTCTCTGTAGTGTAACTGTCATCTCTGTAGTGTAACTGTAGTCTCTCTGTAGTGTAACTGTAGTCTCTCTGTAGTGTAACTGTAGTCTCTCTGTAGTGTAACTGTCATCTCTCTGTAGTGTAACTGTAGTCTCTCTGTAGTGTAACTGTCATCTCTCTGTAGTGTAACTGCCGTCTCTCTGTAGTGTAACTGTAGTCTCTCTGTAGTGTAACTGTAGTCTCTCTGTAGTGTAACTGTAGTCTCTCTGTAGTGTAACTGTAGTCTCTCTGTAGTGTAACTGTCATCTCTCTGTAGTGTAACTGTAGTCTCTCTGTAGTGTAACTGTAGTCTCTCTGTAGTGTAACTGTCGTCTCTCTGTAGTGTAACTGTAGTCTCTCTGTAGTGTAACTGTAGTCTCTGTAGTGTAACTGTAGTCTCTCTGTAGTGTAACTGTAGTCTCTCTGTAGTGTAACTGTAGTCTCTCTGTAGTGTAACTGTCGTCTCTCTGTAGTATAACTGTAGTCTCTCTGTAGTGTAACTGTAGTCTCTCTGTAGTGTAACTGTAATCTCTCTGTAGTGTAACTGTCATCTCTGTAGTGTAACTGTAGTCTCTCTGTAGTGTAACTGTAGTCTCTCTGTAGTGTAACTGTAGTCTCTCTGTAGTGTAACTGTAGTCTCTCTGTAGTGTAACTGTCATCTCTCTGTAGTGTAACTGTCATCTCTCTGTAGTGTAACTGTAGTCTCTCTGTAGTGTAACTGTAGTCTCTCTGTAGTGTAACTGTCATCTCTCTGTAGTGTAACTGTCATCTCTCTGTAGTGTAACTGTCATCTCTCTGTAGTGTAACTGTAGTCTCTCTGTAGTGTAACTGTAGTCTCTCTGTAGTATAACTGTCATCTCTCTGTAGTGTAACTGTAGTCTCTCTGTAGTGTAACTGTAGTCTCTCTGTAGTGTAACTAGTCTCTCTGTAGTGTAACTAGTCTCTCGGCAGTGTAACTGTAGTCTCTCTGTAGTGTAACTGTAGTCTCTCTGTAGTGTAACTGTAGTCTCTCTGTAGTGTAACTGTAGTCTCTCTGTAGTGTAACTGTAGTCTCTCTGTAGTGTAACTGTAGTCTCTCTGTAGTGTAACTAGTCTCTCGGCAGTGTAACTGTAGTCTCTCTGTAGTGTAACTGTCGTCTCTCTGTAGTGTAACTGTAGTCTCTCTGTAGTGTAACTGTAGTCTCTCTGTAGTGTAACTGTAGTCTCTCTGTAGTGTAACTGTCATCTCTCTGTAGTGTAACTGTCATCTCTCTGTAGTGTAACTGTCATCTCTCTGTAGTGTAACTGTAGTCTCTCTGTAGTGTAACTGTAGTCTCTCTGTAGTGTAACTGTAGTCTCTCTGTAGTGTAACTGTCATCTCTCTGTAGTGTAACTGTCATCTCTCTGTAGTGTAACTGTAGTCTCTCTGTAGTGTAACTGTAGTCTCTCTGTAGTGTAACTGTAGTCTCTGTAGTGTAACTGTAGTCTCTCTGTAGTGTAACTGTCGTCTCTCTGTAGTGTAACTGTAGTCTCTCTGTAGTGTAACTGTCGTCTCTCTGTAGTGTAACTGTAGTCTCTCTGTAGTGTAACTGTAGTCTCTCTGTAGTGTAACTGTAGTCTCTCTGTAGTGTAACTGTCATCTCTCTGTAGTGTAACTGTAGTCTCTCTGTAGTGTAACTGTCGTCTCTCTGTAGTGTAACTGTAGTCTCTCTGTAGTGTAACTGTATTCTCTCTGTAGTGTAACTGTAGTCTCTCTGTAGTGTAACTTCATCTCTCTGTAGTGTAACTGTAGTCTCTCTGTAGTGTAACTGTAGTCTTTCTGTAGTGTAACTAATCTCTCTGTAGTGTAACTGTCATCTCTGTAGTGTAACTGTAGTCTCTCTGTAGTGTAACTCTCGTCTCTCTGTAGTGTAACTGTAGTCTCTCTGTAGTGTAACTGTCATCTCTGTAGTGTAACTGTAGTCTCTCTGTAGTGTAACTGTCGTCTCTCTGTAGTGTAACTGTCGTCTCTCTGTAGTGTAACTGTAGTCTCTCTGTAGTGTAACTGTAGTCTCTCTGTAGTGTAACTGTAGTCTCTCTGTAGTGTAACTGTAATCTCTCTGTAGTGTAACTGTCATCTCTGTAGTGTAACTGTAGTCTCTCTGTAGTGTAACTGTCGTCTCTCTGTAGTGTAACTGTAGTCTCTCTGTAGTGTAACTGTAGTCTCTCTGTAGTGTAACTGTAGTCTCTCTGTAGTGTAACTGTAGTCTCTCTGTAGTGTAACTGTAGTCTCTCTGTAGTGTAACTGTAGTCTCTCTGTAGTGTAACTGTAGTCTCTCTGTAGTGTAACTGTAGTCTCTCTGTAGTGTAACTGTAGTCTCTCTGTAGTGTAACTGTAGTCTCTCTGTAGTGTAACTGTAGTCTCTCTGTAGTGTAACTGTAGTCTCTCTGTAGTGTAACTGTCATCTCTCTGTAGTGTAACTGTAGTCTCTCTGTAGTGTAACTGTAGTCTTTCTGTAGTGTAACTAATCTCTCTGTAGTGTAACTGTCATCTCTGTAGTGTAACTGTAGTCTCTCTGTAGTGTAACTCTCGTCTCTCTGTAGTGTAACTGTAGTCTCTCTGTAGTGTAACTGTAGTCTCTCTGTAGTGTAACTGTCATCTCTGTAGTGTAACTGTAGTCTCTCTGTAGTGTAACTGTCGTCTCTCTGTAGTGTAACTGTAGTCTCTCTGTAGTGTAACTGTAGTCTCTCTCTGTAGTGTAACTGTAATCTCTCTGTAGTGTAACTGTCATCTCTGTAGTGTAACTGTAGTCTCTCTGTAGTGTAACTGTCGTCTCTCTGTAGTGTAACTGTAGTCTCTCTGTAGTGTAACTGTAGTCTTTCTGTAGTGTAACTGTAGTCTCTCTGTAGTGTAACTGTAGTCTCTCTGTAGTGTAACTGTAGTCTCTCTGTAGTGTAACTGTAGTCTCTCTGTAGTGTAACTGTAGTCTCTCTGTAGTGTAACTGTAGTCTCTCTGTAGTGTAACTGTAGTCTCTCTGTAGTGTAACTGTAGTCTCTCTGTAGTGTAACTGTCATCTCTCTGTAGTGTAACTGTAGTCTCTCTGTAGTGTAACTGTAGTCTTTCTGTAGTGTAACTAATCTCTCTGTAGTGTAACTGTCATCTCTGTAGTGTAACTGTAGTCTCTCTGTAGTGTAACTCTCGTCTCTCTGTAGTGTAACTGTAGTCTCTCTGTAGTGTAACTGTAGTCTCTCTGTAGTGTAACTGTCATCTCTGTAGTGTAACTGTAGTCTCTCTGTAGTGTAACTGTCGTCTCTCTGTAGTGTAACTGTCGTCTCTCTGTAGTGTAACTGTAGTCTCTCTGTAGTGTAACTGTAGTCTCTCTGTAGTGTAACTGTAGTCTCTCTGTAGTGTAACTGTAATCTCTCTGTAGTGTAACTGTCATCTCTGTAGTGTAACTGTAGTCTCTCTGTAGTGTAACTGTAGTCTCTCTGTAGTGTAACTGTAGTCTCTCTGTAGTGTAACTGTCATCTCTCTGTAGTGTAACTGTAGTCTCTCTGTAGTGTAACTGTCATCTCTCTGTAGTGTAACTGTCGTCTCTCTGTAGTGTAACTGTAGTCTCTCTGTAGTGTAACTGTAGTCTCTCTGTAGTGTAACTGTAGTCTCTCTGTAGTGTAACTGTCATCTCTCTGTAGTGTAACTGTCATCTCTCTGTAGTGTAACTGTAGTCTCTCTGTAGTGTAACTGTAGTCTCTCTGTAGTGTAACTGTCGTCTCTCTGTAGTGTAACTGTCGTCTCTCTGTAGTGTAACTGTAGTCTCTCTGTAGTGTAACTGTAGTCTCTGTAGTGTAACTGTAGTCTCTCTGTAGTGTAACTGTAGTCTCTCTGTAGTGTAACTGTCGTCTCTCTGTAGTATAACTGTAATCTCTCTGTAGTGTAACTGTAGTCTCTCTGTAGTGTAACTGTAGTCTCTCTGTAGTGTAACTGTAGTCTCTCTGTAGTGTAACTGTAATCTCTCTGTAGTGTAACTGTAGTCTCTCTGTAGTGTAACTGTCGTATCTCTGTAGTGTAACTGTAGTCTCTCTGTAGTGTAACTGTAGTCTCTCTGTAGTGTAACTGTAGTCTCTCTGTAGTGTAACTGTCATCTCTCTGTAGTGTAACTGTCATCTCTCTGTAGTGTAACTGTCATCTCTCTGTAGTGTAACTGTAGTCTCTCTGTAGTGTAACTGTAGTCTCTCTGTAGTGTAACTGTAGTCTCTCTGTAGTGTAACTGTAGTCTCTCTGTAGTGTAACTGTCATCTCTGTAGTGTAACTGTAGTCTCTCTGTAGTGTAACTGTCGTCTCTCTGTAGTGTAACTGTAGTCTCTCTGTAGTGTAACTGTAGTCTCTCTGTAGTGTAACTGTAGTCTCTCTGTAGTGTAACTGTCATCTCTCTGTAGTGTAACTGTAATCTCTCTGTAGTGTAACTGTCATCTCTCTGTAGTGTAACTGTAGTCTCTCTGTAGTGTAACTGTAGTCTCTCTGTAGTGTAACTGTAGTCTCTCTGTAGTGTAACTGTAGTCTCTCTAGTGTAACTGTAGTCTCTCGGCAGTGTAACTGTAGTCTCTCTGTAGTGTAACTGTAGTCTCTCTGTAGTGTAACTGTAGTCTCTCTGTAGTGTAACTGTAGTCTCTCTGTAGTGTAACTGTAGTCTCTCTGTAGTGTAACTGTAGTCTCTCTGTAGTGTAACTAGTCTCTCGGCAGTGTAACTGTAGTCTCTCTGTAGTGTAACTGTAGTCTCTCTGTAGTGTAACTGTAGTCTCTGTAGTGTAACTGTAGTCTCTGTAGTGTAACTGTACTCTCTCTGTAGTGTAACTGTAGTCTCTCTGTAGTGTAACTGTAGTCTCTCGGTAGTGTAACTGTAGTCTCTCAGTAGTGTAACTGTAGTCTCCCGGTAGTGTAACTGTAGTCTCTCGGTAGTGTAACTGTAGTCTCTCTGTAGTGTAACTGTAGTCTCTCGGTAGTGTAACTGTAGTCTCTCTGTAGTGTAACTGTAGTCTCTCGGTAGTGTAACTGTAGTCTCTCTGTAGTGCAACTGTAGTCTCTCGGTAGTGTAACTGTAGTCTCTCTGTAGTGTAACTGTAGTCTCTCTGTAGTGTAACTGTAGTCTCTCTGTAGTGTAACTGTAGTCTCTCGGTAGTGTAACTGTAGTCTCTCTGTAGTGTAACTGTAGTCACTCTGTAGTGTAACTGTAGTCACTCTGTAGTGTAACTGTAGTCTCTCTGTAGTGTAACTGTAGTCTGTAGTTCCAACTCAATATTAGGTAGGTGTTCAGTGTATAGGCACACACACGTTAGTTAGGGTTTCATTCTGAACAGACCAACGTGTGTTTGGGTCAGCTCTCTGGGAGTGTGTCCCTCTGTGTGTGTTTTACAATATGAAAGCTTGTCTGTGTGTTGATACACAAAGGAGCTCTGAGCGTGAATGAGTTGCGTGCGTATAGAGGGGTTTTCCTCAGAAAGATCCCGCTCTTTCGCTCTCCTCTTTTTAGGAGGTGAAAGCAGACATCACTCTCACACAGACTCGTGTTATGTGTCACTCTCCTCCTCCTCAGACTAGACATACAGTGTTTGTCTCCATGTGACCCACTTTTCATTTTTCCCCACATGCTCATAAAAACAAACCATTTTAGTTCTGTTGAAGAGCAAAATGGGTGAAAACATTTTATGTTTCTCCCTAAAGAGGGGACATGACTTATAAGATAGACTAGAAAAAGTGTTGTTTTTGGCATCTTTGTTTTTCTCCTGACCTGTATAGCTGATAGGCTACTGGCTAAAATTCAAGTTCTTGTCAGATTAGACTCGAGCGAGCCAAATGGGTTCTTGTATTAACATTTCCCTTTCCCCTTTGAAATTAAACAAGGTTTAACAGGATTTTAGTAGCTGTTTTGCCAAGTTGTCTGTCACTCAAAAGAAATGCACTGACACCCTGGCTGAAATGTCATTCCCAATTACGACTACTGTATTTGTGATGTCACACTGCCATCTAGTGGCAGAGTCTCTAACATGCGGTATGACATTTTCTGAAAATTCTGGACCGACTGACTGACTGACCGACCCACCGACCGACCAGACTAGATTCTAGACTGTTCTATCCTCAGTGTATGTCTGGTATGTCTGCGTAATGTCATTATAGCTACTAATAATTTGTTGTGTTTGTAGGCTGGGCAGTAGTGTGTACACTGAGTATATAAAACATTAAGAACACCTGCTCTATCCATGACATTGACTGACCAGGTGAATCCAGGTGAAAGCTATGATTCCTTATTGATGTCACAAATTCACATCAATCAGTGTAGATGAAGGAGAGGAGACAGGTTAAATAAGGATTTTTTTTAGCCTTGAGACAATTGAGGATTGTGTATGTGTGCCATTCAGAGGGTGAATGGGGAAAAACAAAATATTTAAGTGCCTTTGAACGGGGTATGGTAGTAGGTGCCAGGCACACCGGTTTGTGTCAAGAACTGCAGCTCTGCTGGGTTTTTCACGCTCAACAATTTCCCGAGTGTATCAAGAATGGTCCACCACCCAAAGGACATCCAGCCAACCTGACACAACTGTGGGACGCGTTGGAGTCAACATGGGCCAGCATCCCTGTGGAACGCTTTCGACATTTTGTAGAATCCATGCCCCCGACAAATTGAGGCTGTTCTGAGGGCAAAAGGGGGGTGCAACTCAATATTAGAAAGGTGTTCCTAATGTTTGGTATACTCAGTGTATGTTAATTATACTGGTGTGTGTGTGTGTGTACAGGTTCTTCTGTCCACCCCCGTGTGTGTACCTGATGGGCTCTGGCTGGAAGAAGAAGAGAGAGGAGATGGAGAGAGAGGGCTGTTCAGAGCAAGAGGCCCAGCCCTGTGCCTTTATAGGGATAGGAAACTCTGACCAGGAGATGCAGCAACTCAACATCGAGGGAAAGGTAGGGTCCTGTACACTTATACTCCTATTTCTCTCACTTTTACTCCCTCTTTCTCGTTCTTCCTCTCCCCCCCCCCCCCCCCCTCTCTCTCTCTCTGTCTCTCTCTCTCTCTCTCTCTCCCCCTCCCCCCCCTCTCTCTCTCCCCTCACTCCCCCCACTCTCTCTCTCCCCCTCACTCCCCCCACTCTCTCTCTCCCCCTCACCCCCCCACTCTCTCTCTCCCCTCCCTCTCTCTCTCTTCCCCTTCCCCTCTCTCTCTCTCCCCCACTCTCTCTCACCCCCCCTCTCTCCCCTCTCTCTCTCTCGCTCTCGCTCTCTCTCTCTCTCTCCACACACCAAAGTAATGACTAACTGGTGCCTGGCCTTATTTTCTCCCTCCGTCCCACTCAGAACTATTGCACAGCCAAAACCTTGTACATATCAGACTCCGACAAGAGAAAGCACTTCATGCTGTCGGTCAAGATGTTCTACGGCAACAGCGCCGACATCGGCGTCTTCCTGAGTAAGAGAATCAAAGTCATCTCCAAGCCCTCCAAGAAGAAACAGTCCCTGAAGAACGCAGACCGTGAGTCACACAAATGCCAACGCGCAAACACACACAATCTACATGTTAGTATCACTCCTTAGGTCCCTGCTCAAATGCTTTGAAACGCATCCTTCCTTACTCTCTTTGAGGTAATCGTTGATCTAACATGACGTGGCTCGTGAAATATGTGTATTGAAACCCTTTACTCTATTCTATCGTGGTAAACCAATGCTGATCTACCGTTCACAAGGCTAGTATTGCTCTTCAACAAAGTTTCCGTGTTTGCCAGTCTGGTAGCTAGATGGCGCTACAGCTCAAAAACCAGATGACAACTGATGCATGAAAATGACCCAGTGTTCAATATTGTTTAAGGATCTACAGTGTTTGTTTTGTGTCTGCTTTCTACCCTCTTCTTCTCTTGTTGTTGTTGTCACACATCTCACCACCTAGACGGGGGACATGTTGGGCTTGTTCTCACACATCTCATCACCTAGACGGGGGACATGTTGGGCTTGTTCTCACACATCTCACCACCTAGACGGGGGGACATGTTGGGCTTGTTCTCACACATCTCACCACCTAGACGGGGGGACATGTTGGGCTTGTTCTCACACATCTCATCACCTAGACGGGGGACATGTTGGGCTTGTTCTCACACATCTCACCACCTAGACGGGGGACATGTTGGGCTTGTTCTCACACATCTCACCACCTAGACGGGGGACATGTTGGGCTTGTTCTCACACATCTCACCACCTAGACGGGGGACATGTTGGGCTTGTTCTCACACATCTCACCACCTAGACGGGGGACATGTTGGGCTTGTTCTCACACATCTCACCACCTAGACGGGGGACATGTTGGGCTTGTTCTCACACATCTCACCACCTAGACGGGGGACATGTGTGGTCTCTTTATCTCTCTCTCTGTGTGTCTCTCTAACTGCAGTGTGTATCGCATCGGGGACCAAGGTGGCCCTGTTCAACCGGTTGCGGTCCCAGACGGTCAGCACACGCTACCTACATGTGGAGGGGGGTAACTTCCACGCCAGCTCCCAGCAATGGGGTGCCTTCTACATCCACCTGTGTGAGTCTCGTACAAACACACACACACACACACACACACTGTAAAAATGCTTCATACTCAGAGTGTATGGGTAATGTATGTGTGCAAGGGCAATGTACAGTGCATTCGGAAAGTATTCAGACTCCTTCCTTTTTTCCACATTTTGTTACGTTACAGCCTTATTCTAAAATGGATTAAATTAAATGTTTTCCTCATCAATCTACACACAATACCCCATAATGACAAATCAAAAAACAGGTTTTCAGAGGTTTTGGCACATTTATTAAAAATAAAAAAACAGAAAACCTTATGTACATAAGTATTTTGACCCTTTGCTATGAGACTCGTTATGGAGCTCAGGTGCATCCTGTTTCCATTGATCATCCTTGAGATGTTTCTACAACTTGATTGGAGTCCACCTGTGGTAAATTCAATTGATTGGACATGATTTGGAAAGGCACACACCTGTCTATATAACGTCACACAGTTGACAGAGGTCGAAGGAATTGTCCGTAGAGCTCCGAGACAGGATTGCGTCGAGGTACAGATCTGGGGAAGGGGACCAAAACATTTCCGCAGCATTGAAGGTCCCCAAAAACACAGTGGCCTCAATCATTCTTAAATGGAAGAAGTTTGGAACCACCAAGACTCTTCCTAGAGCTGGCCGCCCGGCCAAACTGAGCAATCAGGGGAAAGGGGCCTTGGTCAAGGAGGTGACCAAGAAACCCGATGGTCACTCTGACAGAGCTTTAGAGTTCCTCTGTGGAGATGGGAGAACCTTCCAGAAGGACAACCATCTCTGCAGCACTCCACCAATCAGGCCATTATGGTAGAGTGGCCAGACGGAATCCACTCCTCAGTAAAAGGCACATGACAGCCCGCTTGGAGTTTGCCAAAAGGCACCTAAAGACTCTCTGACCATGAGAAACAAGATTCTCTGGTCTGATGAAACCAAGATTGAACTCTTTGGCCTGAATGCCAAGCGTCACGTCTGGAGGAAACCTGGCACCATCCCTACGGTGAAGCATGGTGGTGGCAGCATCATGCTGTGGGGATGTTTTTCAGCGGCAGGGACTGGGAGACTAGTCAGGATCAAGGGAAAGATGAACGGAGCCAAGTACAGAGAGATCCTTGATGAAAACCTGCTCCAGAGCGCTCAAGACCTCAGACTGGGGTGACTGTTCACCTTCCAACAGGACAACGACCCTAAGCACACAGCCAAGACAACGCAGGAGTAGCTTCGGGACAAGTCTCTGAATGTCCTTGAGTGGCCCAGCCAGAGCCCGGACTTGAACCCGATCGAACATCTCTGGAGAGACCTGAACATTCAGACCCCTTTACTTTTTCCACATTTTGTTTCGTTACAGCCTTATTCTAAAACTGATTAAATTGTTTTTTTTCCCCCCTCATCAATCTACACACAATACCCCATAATGACAAAGCAAAAACATTATCATTATATAAGTATTCAGACCCTTTACTCAGTACTTTGTTGAAGCACTTTTGGCAGCGATTACAGCATCGAGTCTTCTTGGGCATGATGCTACAAGCTTGGCACACCTGTATTTGGGGAGTTTCTCCCATTCTTCTCTGCAGATCCTCTCAAGCTCTGTCAGGTTTGATGGGGAGCGTCACTGCACAGCTATTTTCAGGTCTCTCCAGAGATGTTCGATCGGGTTCAAGTCCGGGCTCTGGCTGGGCCACTCAAAGACATTCAGAGACTTGTCTCGAAGCCACTTCTGCGTTGTCTTGGCTGTGTGCTTAGGGTCATTGTCCTGTTGGAAGGTGAATCTTCGCCCCAGTCAGAGGTCCTGAACGCTCTTGAACAGGTTTTCATAAAGGATCTCTCTGTACTTTGCTCCGTTAATCTTTCCCTCGATCCTGACTAGTCTCCCAGTCCCTGCCACTGAAAAACATCCCTACAGCATGATGCTGCCACCACCATGCTTCACCGTAGGGATGGTGCCAGGTTTCCTCCAGACGTGACACTTGGCATTCAGGCCAAAGAGTTCAATCTTGGTTTCATCAGACCAGAGAATCTTGTTTCTCATGGTCTGAGAGTCTTTAGGTGCCTTTTGACAAACTCCAAGCAGGCTGTCATGTGCCTTTTACAGAGGAGTGGCCTCCGTCTGTCCACTCTACCATAAAGGCCTGATTGGTGGAGTGCTGCAGAGATGGTTGTCCTTCTGGAAGGTTCTCCCATCTCCACAGAGGAACTCTAAAGCTCTGTCAAAGTGACCATTGGGTTCTTGTTCACCTCCCTGACCAAGGTCCTTTTGGTACCCTTCCCCAGATCTGTGCCTCGACACAATCCTGTCTCGGAGCTCTACGGACAATTCCTTCGACCTCTTGGCTTGGTTTTTGCTCTGACATGCACTGTCAACTGTGGGACCTTATACAGACACGTGTGTTCCTTTACAAATCATGCCCAATCAATTGAATTTACCACAGGTGGACTCCAACCAAGTTGTATAAACATCTCAAGGATGATCAATGGAAACAGGATGCACCTGAGATCAATTTCGAGTCTCATAGTAAAGGGTCTGAATACTTATGTAAATAAGGTATTTCTGTTATTTATTTTGTATACATTTGCAAACATTTCAAAAAAACAGTTTTCGCTTTGTCATTATGGGGTATTGTGTGTAGATTGAGGATCTTTTTTTATTTAATTCATTTTAGAATAAGGCTGTAACGTAACAAAATGTGGAAAAAGTCAAGGGGTCTGAATACTTTCCAAATGCACTGTGTGTGTGTGTGAATTGTTATTTACCAAATGGCAATATCATGCTTTGTTTTAAATGGAGTTGTAGAGAGGCTGGCCTTACATTATATTTCCACCCTAAAATGCTTCATACTCAGTGTAAGGGTATGTGCTATTGTAACATAAGATTAATGTTGTGTGTCCTGTTCCCCAGTGGATGACGAGGAGTCTGAAGGAGAGGAGTTCACTGTGAGAGATGGCTACATCCACTACGGACAGACTGTCAAACTGGTCTGCTCGGTCACTGGGATGGCCCTGCCACGACTGGTACTGCTCACCACTTCACTCTCTTTTTTATGTCTGTTTCTCACCTCTCTCCATGTTTCTCACCTCTCTCCATGTTTCTCACCTCTCTCCATGTTTCTCACCTCTCTCCATGTTTCTCACCTCTCTCCATGTTTCTCACCTCTCTCCATGTTTCTCACAGAACTCTTTATTTTTGTGTCTTGTGTAAGTCTTTTTTTATGTTAATATTCTCCCTCTCTTTCTATCTTAATTACCAACAGACACACACACACACACACACACATTCATGAAAGTTACTGATGTTATTTGTACACTGAGCTCCGACAACTAAACACCATCCTGTCTGTGTGTGTCAGATCATCCGTAAGGTGGACAAGCAGACGGCCTTGTTGGATGCAGACGACCCCGTCTCCCAGCTCCACAAGTGTTCCTTCTACCTGAAGGACACAGAGCGCATGTACCTGTGCCTTTCCCAAGAGAGGATTATCCAGTTTCAAGTGAGTGAAAAACTACTTTCAATTACAAGTTGAGACTACCTTCCATTACAAGTTGAGACTACCTTCCATTACAAGTTGAGACTACCTTCCATTACAAGTTGAGACTACCTTCCATTACAAGTTGAGACTACCTTCCATTACAAGTTGAGACTACCTTCCATTACATGTTGAGACTACCTTCCATTACATGTTGAGACTACCTTCCATTACAAGTTGAGACTACCTTCCATTACATGTTGAGACTACCTTCCATTACAAGTTGAGACTACCTTCCATTACAAGTTGAGACTACCTTCCATTACAAGTTGAGACTACCTTCCATTACAAGTTGAGACCACCTTCCATTACATGTTGAGACTACCTTCCATTACAAGTTGAGACTACCTTCCATTACATGTTGAGACTACCTTCCATTACAAGTTGAGACTACCTTCCATTACATGTTGAGACTACCTTCCATTACATGTTGAGACTACCTTCCATTACAAGTTGAGACCACCTTCCATTACATGTTGAGACTACCTTCCATTACAAGTTGAGACCACCTTCCATTACATGTTGAGACTGCCTTCCATTACAAGTTGAGACCACCTTCCATTACATGTTGAGACTACCTTCCATTACAAGTTGAGACCACCTTCCATTACAAGTTGAGACTGCCTTCCATTACAAGTTGAGACTGCCTTCCATTACAAGTTGAGACTGCCTTCCATTACAAGTTGAGACTGCCTTCCATTACAAGTTGAGACTGCCTTCCATTACAAGTTGAGACTGCCTTCCATTACAAGTTGAGACTACCATCCATTAGAAGTTGTTTTAACTTCCAATTAAATTAAGTCACAACATTCTACTCAAACTACACACTACCATATGCCATTATTTTTAAATCGACCCCATACTTGCAGTAACCAATCAGAATTATCTTATGAGAAAATGATTATTGGATGGTGAACATTAGTTGGTTCCTATGGTGATACCCAGTTTACAATCTTCAAATTGAACATTGTTGATCAGATCCCACCTGAAAATGGTCGGCAACCCTTGTCAGTGCTCTGTGCAGGTCCCCATTGCTGGAATAGGTAACAGTCTTTGTTTTGCTAAGAGGTTATTCTTCCATTTTGATTCCATCTTCGGTAGATGACGGATTGGAGTGATCCTTATCTTCTGAGTTAATATAACGTTAGGGTGACACGTAATAGGCTCCTCGTGGAGGTGTTATCTCTACATCAGAGATCACCATAGAAACAACTAAACCTGGATACATCCACAGTTGTAACACACAGCTACATTTTACTTCTTTTATTTTTTTATTTTTACATTTTAGTAATTTAGCAGACGCTCTTATCCAGAGCGACTTACAGTTAGTGAGTGCATACATAACATTTTTTTACCCCCCGTGGGAATCGAACCCACAACCCTGGCGTTGCAAACGCCATGCTCTACCAACTGAGCTACATCCCTGCCAGCCATTCCCTCCCCTACCCTGGATGACACTGGGCCAATTGTGCGCCGCCCCATGAGTCTCCCGGTCGCGGCCGGCTACGACAGAGCCTGGATTCATCTATCTATCTATCTATATCTGAAATACGATGAAGCGCTAGCAGCTCCCTTTAACGTGTGTGTGTGTGTGTGTGTGTGTGTGTGTGTGTGTGTGTGTGTCTCTGTCTGCCCCCAGGCCACTCCATGCCCAAAGGAACCAAACAAAGAGATGATCAACGACGGAGCGTCCTGGACAATAATCAGCACGGACAAGGCTGAGTACACCTTCTATGAGGGCATGGGCCCCGTCCACTCTCCTGTCACCCCCGTGCCTGTGGTCGAGAGCTTACAGGTTAGAGAGGGACGCGCGCGCGCACACACACACACACACACGTGCACACGTACGCCACATGCACACTCTATTCCTATTATAAACAACAATTTGTTCCTCTCTCAGTGCTCCAAACATACAAGTACAAACAAACGCCCTTTAGACCCTAAACCCCATTCCATCTCATCTCTTTCTCTGCCAACAACACAAAAACATTTACACTTTGTTGTATTGGTGTGTGTCTGTGTTTCTCTGTGTGTGTGTGTGTAGCTGAACGGGGGTGGTGATGTGGCCATGCTGGAGCTGACTGGACAGAACTTCACTTCAAACCTGAGGGTCTGGTTCGGAGACGTGGAGGCAGAGACCATGTACAGGTACCGACAGACGCACCTCACTGCTCCTTTAAACTCTGGGCTGTCTCAATACGTGGGGTTGCAAAATTATGTTAACTTTTCCAAAAATGTTCAGGTTTGTCCAGTCAACTGGGATTTCTGGAAAACCTGGGCATTTTGGGAAAGTTAACGGAATTTTTCAACCGTACTTAATACACAATACTGTAGTATGACCAGGCAGACTGTTTAGGACAGAATACTGTAGTATGACCAGACAGAGCCTGTTTAGGACAGAATACTGTAGTATGACCAGACAGACTGTTTAGGACACAATACTGTAGTATGACCAGACAGAGACTGTTTAGGACAGAATACTGTAGTATGACCAGACAGACTGTTTAGGACAGAATACTGTAGTATGACCAGACAGAGACTGTTTAGGACAGAATACTGTAGTATGACCAGACAGACTGTTTAGGACAGAATACTGTAGTATGACCAGACAGACTGTTTAGGACAGAATACTGTAGTATGACCAGACAGACTGTTTAGGACAGAATACTGTAGTATGACCAGACAGAGACTGTTTAGGACAGAATACTGTAGTATGACCAGACAGACTGTTTAGGACACAATACTGTAGTATGACCAGACAGACTGTTTAGGACAGAATACTGTAGTATGACCAGACAGACTGTTTAGGACAGAATACTGTAGTATGACCAGACAGACTGTTTAGGACAGAATACTGTAGTATGACCAGACAGACTGTTTAGGACAGAATACTGTGGTATGACCAGACAGACTGTTTAGGACAGAATACTGTAGTATGACCAGAGAGACTGTTTAGGACAGAATACTGTAGTATGACCAGACAGAGCCTGTTTAGGACAGAATACTGTAGTATGACCAGACAGACTGTTTAGGACACAATACTGTAGTATGACCAGACAGAGCCTGTTTAGGACAGAATACTGTAGTATGACCAGACAGAGCCTGTTTAGGACAGAATACTGTAGTATGACCAGACAGAGCCTGTTTAGGACAGAATACTGTAGTATGACCAGACAGACTGTTTAGGACAGAATACTGTAGTATGACCAGACAGACTGTTTAGGACAGAATACTGTAGTATGACCAGACAGACTGTTTAGGACAGAATACTGTAGTATGACCAGACAGACTGTTTAGGACAGAATACTGTAGTATGACCAGACAGACTGTTTAGGACAGAATACTGTAGTATGACCAGACAGACTGTTTAGGACAGAATACTGTAGTATGACCAGACAGAGCCTGTTTAGGACAGAATACTGTAGTATGACCAGACAGACTGTTTAGGACAGAATACTGTAGTATGACCAGACAGAGACTGTTTAGGACAGAATACTGTAGTATGACCAGACAGAGACTGTTTAGGACAGAATACTGTAGTATGACCAGACAGAGACTGTTTAGGACAGAATACTGTAGTATGACCAGACAGAGCCTGTTTAGGACAGAATACTGTAGTATGACCAGACAGAGCCTGTTTAGGACAGAATACTGTAGTATGACCAGACAGAGCCTGTTTAGGACAGAATACTGTAGTATGACCAGACAGAGCCTGTTTAGGACAGAATACTGTAGTATGACCAGACAGAGCCTGTTTAGGACAGAATACTGTAGTATGACCAGACAGAGCCTGTTTAGGACAGAATACTGTAGTATGACCAGACAGACTGTTTAGGACAGAATACTGTAGTATGACCAGACAGAGACTGTTTAGGACAGAATACTGTAGTATGACCAGACAGAGCCTGTTTAGGACAGAATACTGTAGTATGACCAGACAGACTGTTTAGGACAGAATACTGTAGTATGACCAGACAGACTGTTTAGGACAGAATACTGTAGTGTGACCAGACAGAGACTGTTTAGGACAGAATACTGTAGTATGACCAGACAGAGCCTGTTTAGGACAGAATACTGTAGTATGACCAGACAGACTGTTTAGGACAGAATACTGTAGTATGACCAGACAGACTGTTTAGGACAGAATACTGTAGTATGACCAGACAGACTGTTTAGGACAGAATACTGTAGTATGACCAGACAGACTGTTTAGGACAGAATACTGTAGTATGACCAGACAGACTGTTTAGGACAGAATACTGTAGTATGACCAGACAGAGCCTGTTTAGGACAGAATACTGTAGTATGACCAGGCAGACTGTTTAGGACAGAATACTGTAGTATGACCAGACAGACTGTTTAGGACAGAATACTGTAGTATGACCAGACAGACTGTTTAGGACAGAATACTGTAGTATGACCAGACAGAGACTGTTTAGGACAGAATACTGTAGTATGACCAGACAGAGACTGTTTAGGACAGAATACTGTAGTATGACCAGACAGAGCCTGTTTAGGACAGAATACTGTAGTATGACCAGACAGACTGTTTAGGACAGAATACTGTAGTATGACCAGACAGACTGTTTAGGACAGAATACTGTAGTATGACCAGACAGAGCCTGTTTAGGACAGAATACTGTAGTATGACCAGACAGAGACTGTTTAGGACAGAATACTGTAGTATGACCAGACAGAGCCTGTTTAGGACAGAATACTGTAGTATGACCAGACAGACTGTTTAGGACAGAATACTGTAGTATGACCAGACAGACTGTTTAGGACAGAATACTGTAGTATGACCAGACGGAGCCTGTTTAGGACAGAATACTGTAGTATGACCAGACAGAGCCTGTTTAGGACAGAATACTGTAGTATGACCAGACAGACTGTTTAGGACAGAATACTGTAGTATGACCAGACAGACTGTTTAGGACAGAATACTGTAGTATGACCAGACAGAGCCTGTTTAGGACAGAATACTGTAGTATGACCAGACAGACTGTTTAGGACAGAATACTGTAGTATGACCAGACAGACTGTTTAGGACAGAATACTGTAGTGTGACCAGACAGACTGTTTAGGACAGAATACTGTAGTATGACCAGACAGACTGTTTAGGACAGAATACTGTAGTATGACCAGACAGAGCCTGTTTAGGACAGAATACTGTAGTATGACCAGACAGACTGTTTAGGACAGAATACTGTAGTATGACCAGACAGACTGTTTAGGACAGAATACTGTAGTATGACCAGACAGACTGTTTAGGACAGAATACTGTAGTATGACCAGACAGACTGTTTAGGACAGAATACTGTAGTATGACCAGACAGACTGTTTAGGACAGAATACTGTAGTATGACCAGACAGACTGTTTAGGACAGAATACTGTAGTATGACCAGACGGAGCCTGTTTAGGACAGAATACTGTAGTATGACCAGGCAGACTGTTTAGGACAGAATACTGTAGTATGACCAGACAGACTGTTTAGGACAGAATACTGTAGTATGACCAGACAGACTGTTTAGGACAGAATACTGTAGTATGACCAGACAGAGCCTGTTTAGGACAGAATACTGTAGTATGACCAGACAGACTGTTTAGGACAGAATACTGTAGTATGACCAGACAGAGCCTGTTTAGGACAGAATACTGTAGTATGACCAGACAGAGCCTGTTTAGGACAGAATACTGTAGTATGACCAGACAGAGCCTGTTTAGGACAGAATACTGTAGTATGACCAGACAGACTGTTTAGGACAGAATACTGTAGTATGACCAGACAGACTGTTTAGGACAGAATACTGTAGTGTGACCAGACAGAGACTGTTTAGGACAGAATACTGTAGTATGACCAGACAGACTGTTTAGGACAGAATACTGTAGTATGACCAGACAGAGACTGTTTAGGACAGAATACTGTAGTATGACCAGACAGAGACTGTTTAGGACAGAATACTGTAGTATGACCAGACAGAGACTGTTTAGGACAGAATACTGTAGTATGACCAGACAGAGCCTGTTTAGGACAGAATACTGTAGTATGACCAGACAGAGCCTGTTTAGGACAGAATACTGTAGTATGACCAGACAGAGCCTGTTTAGGACAGAATACTGTAGTATGACCAGACAGACTGTTTAGGACAGAATACTGTAGTATGACCAGACAGACTGTTTAGGACAGAATACTGTAGTGTGACCAGACAGAGACTGTTTAGGACAGAATACTGTAGTATGACCAGACAGAGACTGTTTAGGACAGAATACTGTAGTATGACCAGACAGAGCCTGTTTAGGACAGAATACTGTAGTATGACCAGACAGACTGTTTAGGACAGAATACTGTAGTATGACCAGACAGAGACTGTTTAGGACAGAATACTGTAGTATGACCAGACAGACTGTTTAGGACAGAATACTGTAGTATGACCAGACGGAGCCTGTTTAGGACAGAATACTGTAGTATGACCAGACAGACTGTTTAGGACAGAATACTGTAGTATGACCAGACAGACTGTTTAGGACAGAATACTGTAGTATGACCAGACAGACTGTTTAGGACAGAATACTGTAGTGTGACCAGACAGACTGTTTAGGACAGAATACTGTAGTATGACCAGACAGACTGTTTAGGACAGAAAGGGTTTAGAATCAGAAACACTAGTAGAATAGAATGAAGTCAAACTGTAACAGCTACAAACGATTAATTAGTTTTATCCATGAGATGCACCTTTCTGTAAAGGGGAAGAGGATGTCCCTATTCAGTCTGACCTTGTTACACTTTATAAGCTCTATATCAGTACTAACCAGGGGATAACCCAGACAGATTACAGCCGTGCTTTGATCCAAGTCAAAGCAATGTTCTGGGCTAATTTGTACTAACTCAACAAATATTAATTTGTCTGAATTCAGTTTAGGCTCAGATATTGCAATTTTCAAAGCGCACCCTTTAGTCTATGCCAAACATTCTTCAAAATGTACTATTTTTCCTTTCCATTTAGAATTTTATACATTAATTAGCGACCCATGAGGTAGAGAGAGAGGTCTTTACAGCAGATGAAAGAGCTCCAATGTCGTCCTGTAATAAACAGTAGGAATCACCCTGGATTTTAAACCCTGCTGGGAGAAGCTGTGAGTGAAATGTTGAGGTTGTTGTCGGCTGCAGAATAGTGTGTAAGTGGTCCTTATGTAGACTGAGAACGCCACAGTCCCCATTTGACCCAGTTGTGTTAGATGTGTGTATCATAGGCGGTTTTACAGGACTGTTTTTGTACACCAATCATAGACACTTAAGTGGTAATGCCCGAGAAGCCGGTGTTTGGAGGATATATTGGCACGGGTGTTGTAAGCCCCGAGACGAAGTCGAGCCAAACACCGGCTTCGAGGGCATTATCACTTTTATACAATGGGTTACCAACATATTCAAATAATGATTGGCATATATTTATTCATACTATTTCATCCTTCCACAAGATATAGTCCTGACACAAATCTAGGGTTGCTACCCAAGCCGGCTGGTCGTTCATTCTATCAGTTCGGTTGCCAGAGACGCGCCCCAGTCGTTCTGTATCTATGGACGTGACCCAGTCGTTCTGTATCTATGGACGTGACCCAGTCGTTCTGTATCTATGGACGTGACCCAGTCGTTCTGTATCTATGGACGAGTCGTTAGTTCTAAATGTTCCATTGCCATACTGGCTGGCAACGTTCTTATCCCTTGCTTGCTAGCTAGCCAACTACAGCTAACTCACAGTCACGTCAAACAGTGCAGCCAGAATAACAACAGTAGCTGTATTTGCATTTGTTTAAGCTGTTTTCTAGTGACATTTATTTAGACACATCCATAACAGCTAATGAGGTGCGATTTCGCCTGGCATAGAAAATTTGCTCTCTCGTCAAGACACTGTTTTTCAGAGGAGCTAGCTAACAACACAGCTAACACAATCACTTCAAACTGAAGCTGTAAAGACTGCAAACTAGCTGCACTTTGTTTCTTTTGACCTTTTTTCAATTTACATTTCTTTGTATATATCCATAAAAATTATGCCAGGTGATACATGATTTCGACTGGCTGAGAAACGCTCCCTGTCTGTCTGTCCATCTCGTCCCGACTCCTGACACGTTCGTTACTATGGGGAAGCTGGAGATGGAATTTGAATATTGAAATAATGTTGCAAATGTCAGAGAGACAGACAGCAAGGTTTTAGCAAATCTCCGCTGTTGAAAACTAAATGTTAGTCTAAAAGAAATGTGAGATAATGTCTAGATGCTTTTTATAGTGGAGATCAAGTTTATAAATTGCCTGGCTGGGCTGATGAGACCGTGGATTGTGCAGTCAGATGGAACAGAGTAAATAGGCATTTTAACGTCATAGATGGCAACCTGTGGAACAGACACTGGCTGGAATGAGGTTTTAACCAATCAGCGTTCAGGATTAGACCCACCCGTTGTATAATATGGAATGCATGGCCCTCCCATAGTGCTTGATGGATGCATGTTATCATTGGTATACTTAAGTCATTTGTTCAAATCCTGCTCGAAGGACCATGAAAGACGATTCTCAACCGACATGAGATCTTTACATGACCTACTTTTTTGTTTCCTTAGTCTATACTGAGGTCGGCACACAGTGAGTGAAATAGCTAGAGTCAACCCTGTCTGACTCTCTCTCTCTCTCTCCATCTCTCTGCTTGCTGCTGTAGGTGTGCGGAGAGCATGCTGTGCGTGGTGCCTGACATCTCGGCCTTCCGCGAGGGCTGGCGCTGGGTGCGGCAGCCGGTGCAGGTTCCCGTCACGCTGGTGCGAAACGACGGCATCATCTACTCCACCACGCTCACCTTCACCTACACGCCGGAGCCCGGGCCGCGGCCACACTGCAACGCCGCCGGAGCCATCCTACGGGCGGGCAGCGACCGCCTTCTGACGGCTAACAGCGACGCTAACAACAGCTACGGCCCCAACAGCACCTCCAACGCAGGAGTCACAGCCTCTTCCACGACCGCAGCCGTGGTGTCCTAACACACTTATACACACACACTTATACACACAATATGCCTCGAGAGCAAAAAAACGTACCACATGGTAAAAAAAGACTACGAAGTAAACTGACTCTCTAAAAGTGCTGCATATTGATTTGGGATTCAAAAGAAGCTGAAATGTAGAGTTGATCAAAGGGAAGGGAGGAAAAGGAGGAATTCTAAGATGGGAACGATGTCAACCAGCGGAAATAAGAGAAACTGTGAACTCCTCGCCGCTGCCCTCTTGTGGTTTCTTAAGGGACATACCTGTCGGTTTCTGGTGTTGGAGCTGTGGAATAGGGAGTTCCTATTGGCTCAGAGCACCAGTGTCTTTGACGGCCCGTGAGAAAATCGAGACCACAACAACGATACATCCGCCACATGTATAGTACGTTAACAAAAAGGTATATTTTGTGTGCTTTCTTTCTCCCTCTGTTCATTTTTTTTCCCCCTCTGTTTTTTTTTATGTGCCGTTAGTTGTCTATGTTACTGTAAAGGGATGAAATGTATCGTTGTTGGAAGGAGAGTGAGGATCGGACATAGAGGGCCATGTGATGACGATAACATCGTTTTGGTGGACCAAGGATCTTGTATAAGCTTTAGTAAAGGTACATTTTCACCTTTTTTGTATTAAACATATAGTACACTTTTGTTACCAAAATAGTTTCTATTCTCTTCCTCCGAGCTTTGGGATTCTTTTTTTGCGGTCCAAATCCCGACCTGGCGTGTGTATTATAGCTACTGTTACTTCCTGGTCTCCATTAAATGCCTGCTTTTTTCAGTCTTTTCGACGGAACGTTGAATTTTTTATACTTTGCTAGTCTTGGGATTTTTTTTTTTTTTACCTAACCGAGGGTTTGTTTGTGAGTAACCTCAGCGGGCCTAATTTTTGTATTCTCATTGTTTTTTTTATGAAGTCTTTAAAAAGAAAAGCTTTAAGCAATGCCTCTGCCTTGCCTGCAATACTCGTTACAGCTACGTTTCCATCACACACGGAGCCATGGTGAAGTGAATTCTTCCATTTATTTAAAATGTAAAAAACTAGGCCTCCTCTTCCAGTTACAAAATAGTTTGTCGTTTTCAAACACATTTAATGAGTCTAGTCGTTAAAATGAAATGGTAGCCTGAGTACAATATGTTATTACAGTCAAAACTAAATCATGTCACATATCCAAAGTGGAGATCATGTTTCTGTATTGGTCGCCACAGAAGTATCCGTCGACGTCTTCAAATCTGTCAGTCAGTATATTGTCTTACCCGGCCTTGGTGTCTTCCTGTGTGTAGTTCTGGTGGCATTTAAAACCTTCGTTGATTTGAGAAAACGGAGAAGACAGACACTTCCAATTCGATGTGGCCTTACCGCTAACTTAAATGTCAGTGTAGCATTACCTTTCCAACGACCTGCCCTTTTCATTTACGTAACTAGAAAGAACCTGTGTGGCAGAAAGTCTGTCTTATCTCCACTCGTTACTAAGTTGAAGATGACAAAGGGATTCTAATATCCCATAACTCTTTGCAACAATGGGACCAGCTATGCTAGTTAGCAACGGCACTAGTCCAATTTAAGTTGTTTGTTTTCTAATGCCGGCGGGATGGAATTATTACGTTGTCCTAACCTGTATATTTTTCACCTAGACTCATTACAGGAAGTCGTTTCATTGGACAACATTACCCATAATGCCATCTTTGTGCCACTGCTCCATAACCACATTGTCATACATACGATCAGCCTTCTGGAGGATTTGTTGGTAATGAGAACTCTGTTCAGTGTAAAAGTACAACACTTATATATCTACTTCATCATCACAGCAATCTGCTTTCTCCATTTTAGATCAGTTGTCTTGTGAGCGCTGTGACTCCTCTCTGAGGCCTCTTTAAAAGCCTTTTAACTAAACCTCCTGTGGTTTTTCACCTTACAAAACAATTACATCACTGTCTGAAAGTAGCCACACCCACCCAATGTATTTATGGTGATCAATTCTTCTGTTAGAAGTAACAAGGCCTTCTAGATGTGTGTGTGTGTGTGTGTGTGTGTGTGGCTGTATTATTGATGATGTCTATTTGGAAAAAAACGTACAGCAATATTGTACAGGTCATGTCTTCGTGTCTCTTGGGGTTTGTCTGCCTGACCATTTAGTTCAGCGGCGTGTACGTGTGTGTGTGTGTGTGTGTGTGTGTGTGTGTGTGTGTGTGTGTGTGTGTGTGTGTGTGTTTGCCCGCTCTCTGCTGTGTAGTCTGTAACGATGGATCGGTGAGCGAGACTCGTTCCATTTCAGTGTGTTTGTGCGTGTGTACACCATTCATGTTCAAAACAATCAATGCTCTTGTGAAGATGTACTTTGGAGATTGGTTGGCCATCTTCTGACTTGATCCAAATATAAAACAAGTGACTCTTTCTCTCGCATAATAATATGTGGACAAAGGTAAAAGGCAATACTTTGATCATAGCGCGACGGTAGAACTGCATGCACTTCCAGGAAGAACTATGATGCTGAAACTTGAATATGTCTGCTTATTAATTAAGTATTTCTGGCCTCTCTCATCATGTACCCATTTAGCAGTCATATCCCTTTAATAAAAGGGAACAAAAAAAGTGCTAAATTTCCCCTAAAAACTTAACAGATGGGATGCTTTTGACCCCCCTTTCATCAGCCATTGATGTTAATGTAAACAGTGTAATATTGATATATTTTTTAAATTATTGGTATAAAGTTTCCCCCTTGTCTTATTTTATGTCAAAGAAATAAGTGCATTATTGCCCTTGCTGCCTACTTTTGCCCGGTAGTCGATTTACAAAAGGCTGGTTGCTGTCGGTCCAGCAACAGTTGTTTTTACGTTTTTAATTAATTCAAGAATGGGTGCTATCAACCTGAATTGAATAGTTTGCAGCATGAAACCAACATGAGCTTTGTCACCTATCACCTTACTATGGAATTTTCTTTACACAACAAAGAGAAAAGCTACTGGCCTTTCCAAACCCACAACTCTTATTGTGGTGTCATGTCAATAAGGTGGTCACCTGAATCTGTTTAGGTTTGCTCAGTGTTGTCATGATGTCAGCTGGTAGAGGTGAGTTTTGGAAAGCCTTTGTCTAATGCCTGAGTCGTCCTCCAGTCAGTGTCACCGGTCTTTCTGCTTCGGGGTTTTTGTGTTTACACGTTCTGTTGATGCTCAGGGCTCTCCCCTGCCTGCTCCATCCGTTTTATCACTGAGTCTGGACAGAGCAGGGTCGTGTTCATCAGGGCACACAACGGAAACATGTAAATGTTTTGCTATGGAAATGGGTGTTTCTTATCTGACAAGTGCAGGAAGTCCATCCCCTGTTTTTTCCGTATTCTTCCATTTGGTGCCTAATGAACACGACTCGGTGTTGTGCTGCGTCTCTTAAACAGTGGAAGGGGAGTGAGTATTCTCAAGCGCATCCCTTTGACAATTGTAACTGGTTGAACTGTTTACATGTACTCTATAGAACAGCGGAGGCATGGAGGATTGGAACAGGAGGAGAGGGGGCGGGAGGGGGGGGTCCAGACAGTAACTACATGGTCAAGAAGAGCATCAGTTCTCCTCTTCCTCACGTTTCACTCAACAAGGGGAAGGCAGTTCTCTCTTACAGGGGTGGAATGTTGTTATCAACAAACTGTATTAACCCGGTAACAGAAGCTGATGATAAATACTCTCTTAACCTTGCGAGAAAGTTTTTGCAAATAATGTGTACATACTGTACTTGCAAGCGGTTTTTAATTTTGTCAGTCATATTGTTTTCTTCCAAAAGCAGCTGTTTGTTTGGGGGGGTAATGAGCTCTGAACTATGTATGTATGTATCCTCTAATATGCCAAATGTCTTTTTATAATGTAGATTTCTCTGCTAAACTAAATAGGACGGAGTGAGAGGTAGCTTTAAATAGATGAAAAGGCGTGTGGGAGGAGCCTTTCTCTGACACGCTCAGCCTTCCTCAAGACGATTGGCTGGCTGCATTATGGAGTGCTAATGTTTCCCTCTCTGTGTACGTATGGTTTTACTTCCCTCTCATCACTTTACACTCTCTTAGCTCTGTACACTTAGCTTCGCTGCAGTCCCCTTTCTTTCTTCTTTCTTTCTTTCTCTCTCTCTCGCTCTCTCTCTCTCACCTCTCTCTCTCTCACCTCTCTCTCTCTCACCTCGCTCTCTCTCTCTTACCTCTCTCTCTCTCACCTCTCTCTCTCTCACCTCTCTCTCTCACCTCTCTCTCACTCTCTGACCTCGCTCTCTCTCTCTCTGACCTCGCTCTCTCTCTCTCTTACCTCTCGCTCTCTCTCACCTCTCGCTCTCTCTCTCACCTCTCTCTCTCTTCTACCTCTCTCTGTCTCTGTGTCTCGCTCTCCTCACACACTCTGTATCTCTCTCCCCTCACACACTCTGTATCTCTCTCCCCTCACACACTCTGTATCTCTCTCCCCTCACACACGCTCCATCTTACCCTCTCTCTCTCTCTCTTACCTCTCGCTCTCTCTCACCTCTCTCTGTCTCTGGATCTCTCTCCCCTCACACACGCTCCATCTTACCCTCTCTCTCTCTCTTACCTCTCGCTCTCTCTCACCTCTCTCTGTCTCTGGATCTCTCTCCCCTCACACACGCTCCATCTTACCCTCTCTCTCTCTCTTACCTCTCGCTCTCTCTCACCTCTCTCTGTCTCTGGATCTCTCTCCCCTCACACACGCTCCATCTTCCCCTCTCTCTCACTCTGTGTGTAATGTTCTAGTAATAGTAAACAGAGGTGTCAGTGGTAGTATACTCAGTGATCGAAGGGTTGCTGATGGTAGAAACCTGTGCAGTTTGTAACATTTTTAGCAATAACGTGAAACAAGGGGACTGGTTTTTGATAACATTATGATAGGTTGTTTGTTTTGTTTTTTGTACATATTGCAATTCCATGTCATTTAAAGGTAAAAACAAGAAAAAAGTTGCAATACTGGCATAAAAAAAATCAAGAAATAAAAAAGTTACAAAATTATGTGTGAGATTAACTGTCTTTTACATTGGATGACCTAAAGTATACAAAAACATGGTAGTATCGGGGGGCTGACATTGCACTGCAAATAGTCCATCTGTGATGCAACTCTACTGCGTTTGTACAACCAGTTCAGAGGTCACCCACTGGGCACAAACTGGTTAAATCAACGTTGTTTCAACGTAATTTGTCAACGTATTGTGACGTGGAATGTACTCTTTATATACACAAGTATGTGGACATCCCTTCAAATTAGTGTATTCGGCTATTTCAGCCACACCTGTTGCTGACCGGTGTATAAAATCTAACACACAGCCATGCAATCTCATAGCCAAACATTGCCACTAGAATGGCCCGTACTGAAGAGCTCAGTGACTTTCAACGTGGCACCGTCATAGGATACCACCTTTCCAACAAGTCAGTTCGTCAAATTTCTGCCCTGCTAGAGCTGCCTCGGTCAACTGTAAGTGCTGGTATTGTGAAGTGGAAATGTCTAGGAGCAACAACTGCTCAGCCGCGAAGTGGTAGGCCACACAAGCTCATAGAACGGGAGTGCTGAAGCACGTAGCACGTCTGTCCTCGCTTGCAACACTCACTACTGAGTGCCAAACTGCCTCTGGAAGCAACATCAGCACAATAACTGTTCGTCGGGAGCTTCATGAAATAGGTTTCCATGGCCGAGCAGCCAAACCCAAGCCAAAGATCACCATGCGCAATGCCAAGCGTCGGCTGGCGTGGTGTAAAGCTCGCCGCCATTGGACTCTGGAGCAGTGGAAACGCGTTCTCTGGAGTGATGAATCACGCTTCACCATCTGTCAGTCCGATGGACGAATCTGGGTTTTGCGGATGCCAGGAGAACGCTACCTGCCCCAATGCAGTGCCAACTGAAAAGTTTGGTGGAGGAGGAAAAATGGTCTGGGGCTGTTTTTCATGGTTCGGACTAGGCCCCTTAGTTCCATTGAAGGGAAATCTTAACGCCACAGCATACAATTACATTCTGTGTTTCCAACTTTGTGGCAACAGTTTGGGGAAGGCCCTTTCCTGTTTCAGCATGACAATGCCCCCGTGCACAAAGCGAGGTCCATACAGAAATGGTTTGTTGAGATCGGTGTGGAAGAACTTGACTGGCCTGCATAGAGCCCTGACCTTAACCCCATCAAACACCTTTGGGATTAATTGGAACGGTGACTGCAAGCCAGGCCTAATCGCCCAACATCAGTGCCCGACCTCACTAATGCTCTTGTGGCTGAATGTAAGCAAGTCCCCGCAGCAGTGTTCCAACATCTAGTGGAAAGCCTTCTCAGAAGAGTGGAGGATGTTATAGCAGCAAAGGGGGGGACCAACTCCATATTAATGCCAATGATTTTGGAATGAGATGTTCGACGAGCAGGTGTCCACATACTTTTAGTCATGTAGTGTATTTGAACAAAGTAAACTTGTTTTGATGGTAAAATTGTAACCACAGGATTATGTCATCATGGTAACCAATTTTCAACATAGACCAACCTTGTATAAAATATGTTGAATTTGTACCTTTGAAACAATGTCAGGTCTCCAATGTAATTTCCACTATAAGAAAAAAGCAGTAGGCTGGGCAGCACCTTGTACTGGAGAGTTGATACATCTACAGCTACCCTTCGGTCTGCCATCCAGGGTCCTAACCAAGCCCTGCTTAGCTTGGATATTAGTCACTGACTATTACCAATGTGCTACTATGAGAATAATTGTTGAGAAATCTCCACTTAATAGATTCACTGTTGCTATCGAAGTCATTCCAAAGGGTAGTAGGTTCAACAGAGGAAATGAAATGTAACCAAAGCCACCACAAGCTCACAATCAATGGGAGTGATGGGGGCATGTTTTATTTTAATTTTTTATGGCCAAATCACCTTTTAAGTAAAAGGTGATTTTGATTTTATTTATTTATTACATGTTCATGCTCCCGACACCCCCATTGATTGTTAGCTTGTGGTGGCTAAGGTTAGCTGAAGTTTGTAGTGGCTTTTTAAAGAAAACTGAACCATGGATTACAGTTTCTCCTGGCCCATAGACTACTTTCAGGGTGAGGAACCATCGAACATCAAGTTGTAAAATAGTGGACTGCTCCGTCAAATAATTGTATCAAATCAAACTGTATTTAAAGTGCATTTTAAAGTTGATTTGATTTAGTCCTATTCTTTAACTTAGAATTTTGGTTGAAATGGAGCTGTGAATCCAACATATTGATTATTAATGTGTAGACAAACTCGAATTAAAGTCAGACTCAGTAGCAAAGATGGATGCATCTCCTTCAAATGTTGATATTTGGTTGCGTTGACAACCAAACACAATTCAATATCACTTTTGCAAAACTGTAAATAGCCTAATGTTAAGGCTTACAAACTAATGTAACCGTATTTATTCAACCGTAAAATAAGGAACACATCAGTGGCCGCATTTTGAGGTTCCTGTAACATTAAACGTCTTATGTAATCGGAAAGCGTTCAGGGGTCACAGGTCTGTGGAAATCTTCACAATTGCTATAATAATTTGTACAGAATCTCAAACGGCATTAATCATTTGCACCATGTACTATAATGTAATCTCAACTGCAATCCAGGTCACTTGGTTGTGCTATTAGATGAAGCACGATGATAACACATTAAGTTTTTTTTTTTATAAATAAACAAAATGTCTGACATTGTATTCCCATTTGAACTTTGTTGTGGTTTTAAATGGTTGAAAGCGCAGTGATAACACATTTATGTGACAACTATACTCAAAATCAGACATTTTATTTTTCATTTTGAATTTGGTTGTGCTTTTCGATGGTTGAAAGCATAGTGATAACACGTTGGGAATGTAACAAACTTTTGGCTGTCTTTTTGAGTGGGTGAAAATAGGTTGGAATCTCATTGATCAACGTATCTACTAAATATTACCCAATTCTCCGCGTAGAAATGACGTGATATGCCCAGTGGTGTTTATGCTTCTCTGAAGCCTCATGTTGAAGAAGACCCCACTGGCCCTTCCAGTGCAATCCACCAGCACACCTCTCTACTGTAGCTCATAACTCAGATTTGAAAGGCCCCCCCCAGAGACCAGGAAGTAGTGTAGCAGAACAGAAATGCATTCTGACATTCTCATACAACACTACAGACTTTTAATATTTAATTTACTTTTTTTTCAGTTATGTATCCCATGCACGTTACATAACAATTTCCCTTAGAGCAACACTAAAATAATCCAATTAACATTTGACATGATGCTACAAAACAACAGCGAGGAAAACATTTGTGCTGCAGTGTATTTAACAACCCAAGTCAACGAAGACCAGATGCGGTATGCTTGACAGGGAATGCTGGGAAAGGTCCCTTTTGAAGTAGGGGTACAGACAGGTGCACAGAGTCCCACACCACGATAAGGCCACAGTCATGTCACTTACAATAGTACACGTGGTACAACGATAAAAGCTGACTGGGTCAAGGACGAGAAAACACAGCTTTTTGTGCGCCCACGAGGTGTATCACAGCATGACGCTATGCTACGAGGCTAGGAAGGTGTTTTTTCAGCATGACACTATGCTACGAGGCTAGGAACGTGTTTTTTCAGCATGACGCTATGCTACGAGGAACGTGTTTTTTCAGCGTGACACTAGGACACAAAACTGCCAGGGATGGGAACGATTAGTCAGTAAGTATTTACACATTTGGGCATATTTCTGTGTCACACTGCCTGCAAAAGGGAGTCAGAGGTATGGGAAGTTATAAATGTCTTGGGGAACGTGGTGTCATCACTGGGCTGTGGTTTGTAACTTTCAAGTCCCTGACAAGAATGTGTCCAGAAAGAATATTATGCAGAGAGGAGGAGAACACACACACAAGGGTCATCCAGGGTTCATCCGCTCCACATGCACATGGAGATCTTACATGGCTCTGAAAAAGGGGGCTAAGCCTGGGCGGAGGCGGGGGAGGGCTAAGCCTGGGCTGGGCGGAGCGGGGGGGGGGGCTAAGCCTGGGCGGAGGGGGGGGGGGGCGGGGCTAAGCCTGGGCGGAACCACGGATGCTACTGTAGGTGAAGCGCGTGTTGTTACCTCTAGGCGGCGTGTGCCCGTTCTCCTCTCCGCTCCTCGTCCCTCCTCTTCCTCCCCCTCTCCCCGTCCCCATCCTCCTCCCAACCCCACCACCCTTGGGGCGGCTACAGCAGGTGAAGGTGGACAGAATCCCTTGGCGGAAACGCTTATTCATGAAGCAGTATATAATGGGGTTGACACAAGCGGAGGTGTACGACAACAGGTGGATGAAGGATATCGGCGCCCCCGAGAGGAGCTTGTCGGCAGAGCGGCGGTCGAAGGCCCGCCAGGCGTTAACGGCGAACACGGGCATCCAGCAGAGGAAGAAGAGACAGACGATGACCAGGAGCATGCGGATCACACGCTTCTTAGCCATCAGATTACAGGTGGAGCTGTTGCTGCACACGCGACTCAGCTTGGACTTGGTGCTAGCACTGCCCGTGTTGTCTCTGCCGTTGATGGTCACGTTAGAGCTGGGGGTCGACGGAGGGTTCTGGAGGTGGGCGAGTTCGCCCTTCTTCTTCTTGGTGGGCTGAAGGTAGCAGCCGTCGCTGTCGCCGGGTTTGATGCTGCCTGTGCTGTACTGTCTCTCTGTGACAGATCATAACAGTAGAGATGAATACAAATTAACTTAAACTAAAGTTGATTTCTCTGAATAAAAATTATAGCTGACAGAGGTGGATCTAATAAAGATAAAGAAATCATCTCTGTAATAGCTCATAAAAATATGTGAATAATGACTGACCCCGTGCAAATTAGATTTACCAAAGATTAGCCAATTGTAAACAATTACCAATAAGGAGGCCACCAAATTCATATGACATGATAATATGGCCAGAGTTGGACATTTTCAAGAGGTCAGTTGAGGTTTTATATACGTACCTCTGCTGGACTTCCTGTTGGCCACCTCAAACGTGATGCCCCTGTAGAGCTCCAGGGAGATGAGGCCATAGGCTGTCATCATCATGATCCCAGGAACCAGGAAGAGCAGCAGCAGCAGGGACACATACCTGGAAGGAAGAAAGGGTCGATGGTGTCACCGGATTGGTCGAAAGCAAGTGTCCAGTCAGTGCATCAAAGTGAATCGACTTTACAGAGAACAGATCTCTGAGCTCAGCAATGACCTTTATCTTTATTAGATTGTTTAAGTATCTATAATCTAACAGACCAACAAATCAATGAATTAGATACTTCCCCCTTAAAGTAATAGACATGAAAATCCCATTTCATATTTTGCACAGACCTCTCCATTATTTACAGTGAAAATCACCTAACAGTTGAAACCCCTCTTTTGTGATGGCATCCGTCTGCCGAAATTTAAACTCTCCTCTCACCAGGACTGCTGGATGACATCACTGGGCCAGACCAGGCGGCACATGTTGCCCGTGCTGTTGTTGACCCGGGTGAAGGGCACCAGGGTGCCGGAGATTGGGTAGGGCAGCATGAACAGGAAGCTCACCACCCAGGTGGCAGAGATGACCTTGGCGGCGTGGGACTTGGTTTGCCAGGTACGGGAGGTCAGGGGGTTGCAGATGGCACTGTAGCGCTCCAGAGAAATGGCCACCAGGTTGAAGGTAGAGACGCTCACCGAGATCCCTGGAGAGATGACGAGGGATAACGGTCCACAGTTTTATACCACAGGAGTGAGTATAGAATCTGATTTAATAGATCGATAACAGACAAGAATGTAGGCTACACTAGCATGTGTGATTTTGTACGACTGTGATTTTGTACGTAACATTATTATAAAAAAATATCTTTATTTAACCAGGTAAGCCAGTTGAGAACAAGTTCTCATTTACAACTGCGACCTGGCCAAGATAAAGCAAAGCAGTGCGATAAAAACAACATCAACACAGAGTTACATATGGAATAAACAAAACTTACAGTCAATAACACAATAAAAAATCTATGTACAGTGTGTGCAAATGTAGTAAGTTATGGAGGTAAGGCAATAAATAGGCCATAGTGCAAAATAATTACAATTTAGTATTAACACTGGAGTGATAGATGTGCAGAAGATGATGTGCAAATAGAGATACTGGGGTGCAAATGAGCAAAATAAATAACAATGTAAATAACAATATGGGGATGAGGTAGTTGGGTGGGCTAATTACAGATGGGCTGTGTACAGGTGCAGTGATCGGTAAGCTGCTCTGACAACTGATGCTTAAAGTTAGTGAGGGAGATAAGTGTCTCCAGCTTCAGAGATTTTTGCAATTCGTTCCAGTCATTGGCAGCAGAGAACTGGAAGGAATGGCGGCCAAAGGAGGTGTTGGCTTTGGGGATGACCAGTGAGATATACCTGCTGGAGCACAGACTACGGGTGGGTGTTGCTATGATGACCAGTGAGCTAAGATAAGACAGGGATTTGCCTAGAAGTGATTTATAGATGACCTGGAGCCAGTGGGTTTGGTGACGAATATGTAGTGAGGGCCAGCCAACGAGAGCGTACAGGTCACAATGGTGGGTAGTATATGGGGCTTTGGTGACAAAACGGATGGCACTGTGATAGACTACATCCAATTTGATAAGTAGAGTGTTGGAAACTATTTTGTAAATGACATCGCCCAAGTCAAGGATCGGTAGGATAGTCAGTTTTACGAGGGCATGTTTAGCAGCATGAGTGAAGGAGGCTTTGTTGCGAAATAGGAAGCCGATTCAAGATTTAACTTTGGATTGGAGATGCTTAATGTGAGTCTGGAAGGACAGTTTACAGTCTAACCAGACACCTAGGTATTTGTAGTTGTCCACATATTCTAAGTCAGACCCGCCGAGAGTAGTGATTCTAGTCGGGCGGGAGGGTGCAAGCAGCGTTCGATTGAAGAGCATGCATTTAGTTTTACTAGCGTTTAAGAGTAGTTGGAGGCAATGGAAGGAGTGTTGTATGGCATTGAAGCTCGTTTGGAGGTTTGTTAACACAGTGTCCAATGAAGGGCCAGATGTATACAAAATGGTGTCGTCTGCGTAGAGGTGGATCTGAGAGTCACCAGCAGCAAGAGCGACATCATTGATATACACAGAGAATAGAGTCGGCCCGAGAATTGAACCCTGTGGCACCCCCATAGAGACTGCCAGAGGTCCAGACAACAGGCCCTCCGATTTGACACATTGAACTCTATCTGAGAAGTAGTTGGTGAGTCAAAAGCCTTGGCCAGATCAATGAAGACGGCTGCACAGTACTGTCTTTTATCGATCGCGGTTATTATATCGTTTAGGACCTTGAGCGTGGCTGAGGTGCACCCATGACCAGCTTGGAAACCAGATTGCATAGCAGAGAAGGTACGGTGCGATTCGAAATGGTCGATGATCTGTTTGTTAACTTGGCTTTCAAATACTTTCGAAAGGCAGGATGGATATAGGTCTGTAACAGTTTGGATCTAGAGTGTCACCCCCTTTGAAGAGGGGGATGTCCGCGGCAGCTTTCCAATCTCTGGGGATCTCAGACGATACGAAAGAGAGGTTGAACAGGCTAGTAATAGGGGTTGCGACAATTTCGGCAGCTCATTTTAGAAAGAAATGGTCCAGATTGTCTAGCCCAGCTGATTTGTAGGGGTCAAGATTTAGCAGCTCTTTCAGGACATCAGCTATCTGAATTTGGGTGAAGGAGAAGCGGGGGGGAGGGCATGGGCAAGTTGCAGTGGAGGGTGCAGAGCTGGTTTGCCGGGGTAGGGGTAGCCAGGTGGAAAGCATGGCCAGCCGTAGCAAAATGCTTATTGAAATTCTCGATTATCGTAGATTTATCGGTGGTGACAGTGTTTCCTAGCCTCAGTGCAGTGGGTAGCTGGGAGGAGGTGCTCTTATTCTCCATGGACTTCACAGTGTCCCAAAACTTTTTGAAGTTAGTGCTACAGGATGCACATTTCTCTTTGAAAAAGCTAGCCTTTGCTTTCCTAACTGATTGTGTATATTGGTTCCTGACTTCCCTGAAAAGTTGCATATCGCGGGGACTGTTCGATGCTAATGCAGTACACTCAGTTCAACTAAGCTCATAAGGCATTTATAAGTTACATTTTTCAAGAATCAGGGTATACTGTATATCATTAATTTAAAAGTCCAAAAATGAATGTAGCAATCGCAGATTGCCCCTTTAAACCCTGTACAATGTCTATTGTAATACTGTACAAACAGCAGGTGGGAATAACTCTTTCTCTACAGTAATACTTCTAATAGCTGGCCTTACACTTTCTCTACAGTAATACTTCTAATAGCTGGCCTGACACTTTCATGGCTAGTCACTTTGTACTTTACGAGCGTGTAGAGACAGAGGTAAGTTCCAGCACTTGTGGATGATCAACAAACCCATCCGTTAACCGGTGGACGTTACCAAACTCACAAAGTCATAATAACGAACAACGGCACCAATAAATACACACCGTGACAGATGAGGTAATCATCGCTACTGACATGGCCGTGATCTCACCGCAGATCAGGAAGGCTGTGAACTATCTGACTATTAACAAACACCACAGTAGAAAATGTTCCCAAAGACATTGAATAATACAACCTTAAACCAGCTGATAGAAATGTATTTACCTAGGATATATCCATGTAATATCCAGTCAGGAAATATTGTTGAAAAAGATTTGAACTACAAGAGCGCTTAAAATTCCAGCTATGCATAGGGCTATGCTGTATCCAGGACCTGTCTATCCATACAAAATCTAGACAAAAAATATCAATGGAATGTTTTCTAGCGGGTTATCAAGCATGAGAACGGTACAGCCTTGACTATAAATGGCTCTAGAGAATGGATCATCAACTAGAATAGACATTGATATTTCTGTGCCTGAGAGTTTCAAGTCATTGAGACACTTGTCAACAACAAACATCACTCTTCTTCCTCATCTTCTTGCCTTGTGACCTGGACCTTTCTGCTCCGAGTAAATCAGGAGACGGGCCAGTACATTTACAGCCCCGGTGGAGGAGAGGCGATGGGGGAACGCGGCCATGACCAATAGCCATCAGATTACTTTATTTGGTGTCTCTTCACACTGGGCCCCAGGTCAGAGACAAAAGGGAGGTTTTATTGTCTCAATGGATTCTGGGATCTGCTTCTCTGTTGATGTTCTATTATCAGCCCCCCCCATGTGTTCATGATAGTTCGGTGAGTGAGTGGTTGGAACTTGAAGGTATCTTCCTATGTGGCTATGTGGACAGAACCTACTGTACTCACTTCCCTTACCTGACCCCTTGAAGTGAGTGACATCAGTGTAGAAGACAATCACAAGGTGAGACCATGCATGTTTCTGACCCTACTGATCATGTACAATACAGTACACATACCTTAACTATGAGCATGTAAACACCTTCTATTGCAGTACCACGGAAATCCCAACAGACAAACCCATTATGCTTTGTGAAAACGTGACCATGGCCCGTATCCACCAAGCCTCTCGGAGTAGGAGTGCTACGTTGACTTCGGGTCGTCAGCTGGACGGTGTTTCCTCCGAACACATTGGTGCGGCTGTCTTCCGGGTTAAGCGAGCAGTGTGTCAAGAAGCAGTGCGGCTTGGCGGGGGTCGTGTTTCGGAGGACGCGTGGCTCTTGACCTTCGCCTCTCCCGAGTCCATACGGGAGTTGCAGCGATGGGACAAGACTGCAACTACTAATTGGATATCACGAAATTGGGGTGAAAAAGTAACCCAAAAAATAACATAAAATAAAAACAAAAAGTAGGAGTGCTGATCTAGGATCAATTTAGCCTTTTAGATTGTAATGAATAAAATGATATGGACAGATCCTCGATCAGCACTCCAACTATGATACGCTGTGTGAATACGGTGCCAGGTCAGGACCTGTGTACAGTAAACTCACCCATGAAGTACATGGCCACAACCTTGTTTCTCAAGTACCACATCGGCACCAGGGTCATGACCTGTGTACAGTAAACTCACCCATGAAGTACATGGCCACAACCTTGTTTCTCAAGTACCACATCGGCACCAGGGTCATGACCTGTGTACAGTAAACTCACCCATGAAGTACATGGCCACAACCTTGTTTCTCAAGTACCATATCGGCACCAGGGTCATGACCTGTGTACAGTAAACTCACCCATGAAGTACATGGCCACAACCTTGTTTCTCAAGTACCATATCGGCACCAGGGTCATGACCTGTGTACAGTAAACTCACCCATGAAGTACATGGCCACAACCTTGTTTCTCAAGTACCATATCGGCACCAGGGTCATGACCTGTGTACAGTAAACTCACCCATGAAGTACATGGCCACAACCTTGTTTCTCAAGTACCATATCGGCACCAGGGTCATGACCTGTGTACAGTAAACTCACCCATGAAGTACATGGCCACAACCTTGTTTCTCAAGTACCACATCGGCACCAGGGTCATGAACTGTGTACAGTAAACTCACCCATGAAGTACATGGCCACAACCTTGTTTCTCAAGTACCACATCGGCACCAGGGTCATGAACTGTGTACAGTAAACTCACCCATGAAGTACATGGCCACAACCTTGTTTCTCAAGTACCACATCGGCACCAGGGTCATGACCTGTGTACAGTAAACTCACCCATGAAGTACATGGCCACAACCTTGTTTCTCAAGTACCACATCGGCACCAGGGTCATGACCCGTGTTCAGTAAACTCACCCATGAAGTACATGGCCACCTTGCAGATGCCCGAGCCGAACACAAAGTCCCTCATGAGGTTGGGGATGAGGGTGAAGGGCATGCAGAAGAGGCAGAGCATCAGGTCGCTGGCGGCCAGGGAGAGCAGGAACAGGTTGGTGACGGTGCGCATGCGGCGGTTCCTGACCAACACGGCGATGATCAGGCTGTTACCTAGAACGCTGACCAGGAAGATGAGGCCGTAGAGGAAGATACGGACCGTCTGGTTCAAATCTATACAGAGGAGAGAGAATTGGTCAACATCATTGTTGTGATAATTGTCCTGATCATCATTTACGTTTACATTTTAGTCATTTAGCAGACGCTTTTATCCAGAACATCATTATTATTATTATTATTATTATTATTATTATCGTTGTCATAATCATTATCATAAACATCCTTATCTTAATAATAATCAACATCATTATCATCCCTATATTATTTAGATCATCATGATCAATGTCTTAACTTTCAAAAAATAAATTAATTGTCTGTTTTTAATGGCATGGCCCTTGTGTAAAGAGGTTGACGTTAATTTAAGTGTATCCTAATTCGATTATAAAATATTTTTGTTGTGCATTACTCATCCTGGTTATTTTAGAGCCAGCGTTAGTAAAGGCAAGCTGGAATTCAGTTGGAGTCAGTTCTGGTTGGCCGCATCACTCAGGGGAACAGTGTGTGCAAATGTGGTGCTTGAATTAGCAACACTAAATTCAACATGTCCTGTCTCGTATTTAATATTTTAATGATTATAGATCTATATTATACATATCGGCTTAATTTCAATGATAATTCAGAGATCATTTCCGTCAATGTAACAGTCAGACCATTTTGACTTAAGCAAATATACAATACGTGTTGATCTGGTACTAACTTATAGTATTAATTTATGTTTAAAAAATGATATTCAGCCCTCGGGCACTCCATCCAAGCAGAGGAGCCGAAAGAACGCATGCTACTTCAACCGCGCGTAAAGCGCAGTGGCCCTGCTTGGTGGTGTCCAAAGGGTCGCTCTGTTTAAAATATGTATTATTTGAGACAAAATACATTTTCACAAACAAAAACAAATGACACAACGTGTGTGTAACAGGCTGGGGAGTGTTATGATCTCAAAATAAAACCGTTTTATGACTTTTCATCAATATTTCCACTAAAACATAGTTATTTAGATTTAAAAGATATGTACAATTAGTTTACTTTTTGTTAATTTAATTTCCCCCAATTTATGATTATCAATAGGATTGGTTACCTTTCGGTTCCGGAGCCGTCTCGCTTTCATCTTCACACTCTGAGACATTCTTGATTCCAGAGTCACATAATATCTTATTAAGATTTGTTGAGTTTATGAGCATATCATGCAATGTAAATGGTTCCATTTTCGCTGTTCTATCTATTTTTTTCTGATGCTTAAATTGAGATTATAGGCCATGTAAAGGAACCCATTCCGTCCATCCTTCGCAGTCTATGACGACGCCAAATTTGACATTATAATGTCAGCAAATCACACTTCCCAAACGTCATGTTCATATTCTCCAGGGGAGAAGTCTTAAAAGATCCTAGAACTGAAGATGTCCTATTCAAAGAAGTTTGCATGACTCCATTTCTATTTGATTTAAGAGAATTGTCCCGTTTTTCAACGAAATGTACAAGTAACCGAGTCAGTGAGCAAAAATGATTGAAGTCAAGCGTCCGCTGCATGCAGTCTGTTGCGCTCCCTCCCGCGCTTCCTGTTGCGCTCCCTCCGGCGCTTCAATGTTGATATGAGAAATACAGGAGAACCATAGAGAAACTCTGCTTTTGAAGAGACCCCGCCTCTCGAACCTTTGGTCGTGCAAGGTGCAACAGCAGCCTCTACATTTTCTAATGGAGATTTGTAAACGTATTACTGACAATATTTCAAGAATATCACATCAAATGTTTTCAACAAAACTAAAATAGTTTTAGATTGTTATCTGAACAACAACAAAAACGGACTACATGCAGGATCTGCGAGACGTAATAATGTCAGAGTCAATGTCAAAGACAATTTCCTCCCGTAATTGGTTGTTCGCATGAGAGATAATAGGCTGTCATTATGGGAGAGGACTGGACAGAGGATCACCCGATGATCGCAATCCATCAACATGCCATAACTCCACATGCATGTTTTGCATAAAAATATTCTCCTCTCAGTAATTGTATCACGTTGACTATAGTTAGACCTAAGATGCATATCATATTTAAAAAATGCCCCTCCTAAACCCTCAGCCATGGTAGCCTACAGTGGGGAAAAAAAGTATTTAGTCAGCCACCAATTGTGCAAGTTCTCCCACTTAAAAAGATGAGAGAGGCCTGTAATTTTCATCATAGGTACACGTCAACTATGACAGACAAAATGAGAAAAACAAATCCAGAAAACCACATTGTAGGATTTTTTATGAATTTATTTGCAAATTATGGTGGAAAATAAGTATTTGGTCAATAACAAAAGTTTCTCAATACTTTGTTATATACCCTTTGTTGGCAATGAAACAGGTCAAACGTTTTCTGTAAGTCTTCACAAGGTTTTCACACACTGTTGCTGGTATTTTGGCCCATTCCTCCATGCAGATCTCCTCTAGAGCAGTGATGTTTTGGGGCTGTCGCTGGGCAACACGGACTTTCAACTCCCTCCAAAGATTTTCTATGGGGTTGAGATCTGGAGACTGGCTAGGCCACTCCAGGACCTTGAAATGCTTCTTACGAAGCCACTCCTTCGTTGCCCGGGCGGTGTGTTTGGGATCATTGTCATGCTGAAAGACCCAGCCACGTTTCATCTTCAATGCCCTTGCTGATGGAAGGAGGTTTTCACTAAAAATCTAACGATACATGGCCCCATTCATTCTTTCCTTTACACGGATCAGTCGTCCTGGTCCCTTTGCAGAAAAACAGCCCCAAAGCATGATGTTTCCACCCCCATGCTTCACAGTAGGTATGGTGTTCTTTGGATGCAACTCAGCATTCTTTGTCCTCCAAACACGACAAGTTTAGTTTTTACCAAAAAGTTATATTTTGGTTTCATCTGACCATATGACATTCTCCCAATCCTCTTCTGGATCATCCAAATGCACCCTAGCAAACTTCAGACGGGCCTGGACATGTACTGGCTTAAGCAGGGGGACACGTCTGGCACTGCAGGATTTGAGTCCCTGGCGGCGTAGTGTGTTACTGATGGTAGGCTTTGTTACTTTGGTCCCAGCTCTCTGCAGGTCATTCACTAGGTCCCCCCCGTGTGGTTCTGGGATTTTTGCTCACCGTTCTTGTGATCATTTTGACCCCATGGGGTGAGATCTTGCGTGGAGCCCCAGATCGAGGGAGATTATCAGTGGTCTTGTATGTCTTCCATTTCCTAATAATTGCTCCCACAGTTGATTTCTTCAAACCAAGCTGCTTACCTATTGCAGATTCAGTCTTCCCAGCCTGGTGCAGGTCTACAATGTTGTTTCTGGTGTCCTTTGACAGCTCTTTGGTCTTGGCCATAGTGGAGTTTGGAGTGTGATTGTTAGAGGTTGTGGACAGGTGTCTTTTATACTGATAACAAGTTCAAACAGGTGCCATTAATACAGGTAACGAGTGGAGGACAGAGGAGCCTCTTAAAGAAGAAGTTATTATTATTATTAAGTTACAGGTCTGTGAGAGCCAGAAATCTTGCTTGTTTGTAGGTGACCAAATACTTACTTTCCACCATAATTTGCAAATTGATTAATTAAAAATCCTACAATGTGATTTTCTGGGAAAAAAATGCTCAATTTGTCTGTCATAGTTGACGTGTACCTATGATGAAAATTACAGGCCTCTCTCATCTTTTTAAGTGGCAGAACTTGCACAATTGGTGGCTGACTAAATACATTTTTTCCCCACCGTATATGGTGGACACCCACAAACTTTTAAATTGATTTCTTACACAGTGGTGGAAAAAGTACCCAATTGTCATACTTGAGTAAAACTAAAGATAACTTAATAGATAATGACTCAAGTAAAAGTGAAAGTCACCCAGTAAAATACTACTTGAGTAAAAGTCTAAAAGTACAAGTATAAATAATAACACATTCCTTATGTTAAGCAAACCAGACGGCACACTTGTCTTGTTTTTTAAAATGTATTTACGGATAGCTAGGGGCGCACTCTAACACTCAGACATCATTTACAAATGAAAAATGTGTGTTTAGTGAGTCCACTAGATAAGATACAGTAGGGATGCCCAGGGATGTTCTCTTGAGTGTGTGAATTGAACCATTTTCCTGTCTTGCTACGCATTCAAAATGTAACAAGTACTTTTGGGTGTCAGGGAAAATGTATGGAGTAAAAAGTACATCACGTTCTTTAGGAATGTAGTGAAGTAAAAGTAAAAGTTGTCAAAAATATAAATAGAAATGTACAGATACCCCAAAAAACGACTAAAGTAGTACTTTCAAGTATTTTTCCTTAAGTTTTTTACACCACTGTTCTTACCTTTGGACGTCGGTGACATAGTCATAGCAGAGATATAGGCTACATGTAGCAGGTCATTGTTATTTTAAGCTTGGCTTACTCAAATGATTCTACCTTTTTATAGGCTAAGTAATGCTATGATAATGAGATGTTGTTGGATACAGCACCACAAAAACATAAATAATCTAGAAAATGTGAGTCCAAACAATGTCTTATCCATAGAGATGTACCATGTTATATATATATATATATATATATATATATATATATATATATATATATATATATATATATATATATATGGTCTTATCTTTTGATTATGCAAAGAAGGAAGGACATGTTTTTCATTCAGGGATTTTTACTAGTAATGACTTGGTTAAAAATAGAAAATAAAAAGAGAGGTAGAGCTTGCAGGCTATTAACACACTGGTACTGCAATAACTAATTACCAGGCAACAAAATAAACATAATCTTGACATTTATAATGGACTAGGACCTAATCTCTGGGCTAGGACCTAATCTCGCTTTCCTCTATATGTATAGTCTGTAATTGTTAAGTAACCAGGCAGCGTCACCGTACAGTCCAATGACTGGATACCCAATGGATTCTGAAAATCAAACTGCCCTCTCATAGTTACACCAAAACGAGCTTTGAAAATAATGGATGGGGGATAGGAATTATCACTGACAATTGCGCACATTATCCAGCGATTTAAAGGAACTCATTTACACTCTCAAATAGAGAGACAGGCAAAAGTGAGTAGCTGCTCTCCAGAACCGAAAGGAGTGTGCACCACCGAATGTTTTCCTTCTTGTCCGCTGTGGTCCTCTGTACCTCAATTGGTAGAGACTGGCGCTTGTAACGCCAGCGTAGTGGGTTCGATCCCCGGGACCACCCATACGTAAAAATGTATGCACACATGACTGTAAGTAGCTTTGGATAAAAGCGTCTGCTAAATGGCATATTATATTATTATATATTTGACAGCTACCAAAGCCATACCAATATTTTGCCTTATCTAGCTATAATATTGCTTTTACAATCAGTAACCGGTTGACATGTCAAAATATCTACATAGCGAATTTGCTGAACTGTTTTCTTATTCTATTTAGGAGTGTTTGCATAGACCTGAGATAAAATTAGAATCTCTAAAAGAGGACGTTCGTAATTTTCTCAAAGCATCAGGTAAGCGCGTGAATGCAAAACAAAATGTTTTTTGGGTACTTCAGTTGTCATGGACTGGACATGCATTGAATATCATGCATGTCATGTTGCAGTACCTTTATTTTGTGTTGCAGTTTGGGAGTTGCAAACAATGTGAAAATAAATAAAGATCATTGAGTTAATAAAGCCGCATACAAACATGGTCTATTTTTTTGCTTTCTTGAGTAAGGCAGCTCCAAAATGCAGGTGTTTCAGACTAGCTCGGTGCTTTCTGTGGTGGTGGTGGGGCACCCAGCGGAAAATACGGAGCGTAGGGTTTGGTAATGTTCTCTAGTTGTGCCGTGATTGGCTCAGTGTTCTGTCACACATGGGGACACTACATCACCGCCAAGTCTAAGGGTAGAGCAAAAAAAGCCCCTTGGGTGCCGACATAGAGTTACATTAGAAGTGCCCACCGAGAAGGCTCAAGGTCATTGGCCCCAGATAAAATCACGTCAAATCATGTTATATCTACTGTAGCTTTGATTGGACTGATCATGTCAACATCATACTTTCAAAATCTTAGCTAGCAGTCATCATCATGAATCAAGTCGACAATCTACTGGCAAATCCTTTTTAATCCTTGTCATATGAAGATCAATAACGAAGAGAAATTATAGATCAAACGTATCGGTGCTCATTGGCCATTGGACATGAACATTACACAACAAGTTGGAAATCGCAAATTCAACAATGAGTGGTTTGGAAGGAATCAGTGGCTAACTGAAAGCATTGCAAAACAATCACTAGCCTAAATATTCAGTGGAGTGGCTGTGTGGTCCCAAGTCTGGGATTTAAGGGTCTCTTTTCCAAGTTTAAAATGATAAACATTCAACATTGGCCATGCTGTCAATGAAGCATGATTTGTGCCATGCTCAAAACAACTGTTAACCCGGAACTGCAAAATCGGATTTCAGTGAGTTCAAGACAACTGGGATCTCGGGAAAAATGAGCTCCGACTGGGAAAATAAGTTTTGAACGGTCATCCAACACGGAATTGTAAATCCGGAACCCGGGCCTCTTTCTAGAGCTACGACCTGAAGATCACTGACGTCATCATGATTCAACATTGCTTGTTTGATGTCAAAATTTGCCCACAAATGACCGCCGCGCCACCTTCCTGTTCAAGTGAGCACAGCACAACAAGGGGAGTCCAAAAACGTATTTTATGCTGCTGCATAAATTATGTAATATGCCAGGGAGATATGTATACTGCAGCTAAGAAAGTAATACTAAGTGTATGTTGTGTAGTAAGCTGTTAGTAGCCCATGTGCCTCACCCTTATAATTTGGTCTATTTTCCCCTCTTAATTTCGCCTACTGTTCTGACTTGGTGGTGCACATGTAGCCTATAACCTGTTTTAGAGAAATGTAATCATCGAATATTGTAAGAGCTTTCATTGTCTGCTTATATGCCCCCTTTATTTATCCTACGGTTCTGACTTGGTGTACAGGGAGAACACTGTAAGAACGGCCCATGTTCTGAATTCTGTCGCTGTACATTTCAAAAGTGCTGAACAAATAGTTATATTGACTACGTCCGTCCTAGCTCGCTCATTAATGTCTTAATCGAAATTACTGATTGCCTCTTATCTGCTCGTCATCCCCTTATGCCATAGTTTGTACATCTCAATTGTCAGTAGAAAGCACATTTGTTTAAGCAAGTCAGCCATATGATTTTTTTAAAGGTAGTACATGAGGCTGAATGAACTGTTTCGCTGCCAGACAAGGCTCAGCTGATAGCCAGGTGTAGTAGTAGTAAGGTGTTGGGAGTGGGACTGCTGTTGGGATTCTGCTGTTGGGACAGCTTTATGTAGGCCCTAACAGTTTGTGGGCACCGTTTGTCACCGTTATAGTGCAATTCATGTATTGGTTAGTGTTGTGTTGTGTGGTGTCTTAGCTTTTTTTTTTTTTGCCCCACCAAGATTTACATGCTAAAATCGCCACTGGGACAGAGAGAGAGTGAGATTGAGCGAGAGCAGGCAGGGAGAGGCTGTTTATATAACATTTATGAGGGAATCACCTGAAATGTTCAGCCAACGATAGTTTAAAACAGACTCCAAGAGCCACACCCCAGACCAGACCCCAAAACTGGCACCAACACTCCAACCATAGCCTAACCTTATGCCATGAGGTCTTATGCATTTATCCTTCTTTTATGTCTGTCTGTCTGTCTGTCTAGACCTGTCTGTATCAGATATGGACAGTAAGACTGTTGTTGTTCAGTGCATTGCTACAGTTTATTTTCAAAACGGATAACCCTTTCAGAGTCTCTGCTTTTCATAATAGGCCTTATCTGTTGGAGCAAATCATGAGTTGTTATTCCATTTGACAGAATCTAGTCCAAGTTACCTTATGTCAGTCAAGAGTACCATGGTGTCTTTCTGTCGTGAGATGAAAACAAACTCAGCTGGCTGTTGAGTAATCGTTCCTAAGTGCAATTTTACAGTGTTAAACCTGCAGTCTCTGCCTTGTCTGTACCATCTGACTGAACTTGAGGACGTCCAGTTTCACCGCGACATAAAAAGTTGACTTATGCCTTCCTCTCTTGAACATGAGTCATCCGTGTATGTCCTCGTTTAGGTGACATGTTTAGATAAAGATGAATGTTTTATAACACAAGTGCTAGGGCCGTCTGAAATTATCCTGTTTTGGTCCAGAGGACTCCAGACAGGAGACAGGATTCCGTGTATGAACCCAACTGAAGAGAGAAAGCCTACAGATGGTCTTGGTTGAATGTTCTTTTTCTTTTTCCACAGTCATTTAATTGCATAAATCCATTTGTTATTCCCTCCCCCTCCCCCCCCCCCCCATTTCTCTCTGTCTCTGTCTCTGTCTCTGTCTCTGTCTCTGTCTCTGTCTCTGTCTCTGTCTCTCTCTGTCTCTCTCTCTCTCTCTCTCTCTCTCTCTCTTCCACTATCTCTCTGTTCTTTTTACAGTTTCTCTCTCTCTCTCTCTATTCAGCCCCCCCTCCCCCAGCCACCCTGCAGCTCCCCCAGAGCACACCAAAGGAGCCACTGGCGTACATGTGCAAGACCCAGGTGGGTCTGTCTCTTCCTCTATCCATCACCCTCTCCTCCTCTTCCTCTATCCATCACTCTCTCCTCTTCCTCTCTCCATCACTCCTCATGTCATAATATTCACTGTGGTTCTGTCTCTCAGATTTGTCTGGGGACTTACCCTAGCAGATGTGCCCTACTTTTTAGTTAAATTGATGCTCCCGAACCTTTGTATGATTTCAGCCAGTAGTTTTTAAAGTGGTGCTTATGAGCCAAAAACGGGTACCCGTTGTTTGTGTACTAAATCATCCAATTGTGAACCACTTCATCCATTTCATATGATATGTTATGTCTTGCAAAATTATGATTATGAATTTTTTGTGCAATTCGTATGATATGTTACAAATTCGTTGTGCTTAAGATCCCGGGCCGCATCTTTAAAGGCCCAGTGCAGTCGAAAAAGCGATTTTCCTGTGTTTTATATATATTTCCACACTATGAGGTTGGAATAATACTGTAAAATTGTGAAAATTATGATAATGCCCTTTTAGAAGTGTAAGAGCTGTTTGAAAAGACCTCTTGAAATGTCAGCCTGTTTTGGTGGGATGGAGTTAATTTACCAGGCGGTAAATTAGTTAATAGACCAATAAGAAAGAGAGTTCCAAACCTCTCTGCCAATAACAGCTAGTTTTCAGTTTTCCCCTCCCCACTCAGACCACTCCCAGACGGTCTTAGCTAAATTGCTCTTTGCTAAGAAGCTTTTTTTTTAAATGTATTATTATTTAATTGAAAACAATCACAGTAATATACTTAATTGTTACCCAGAAATGATTTGATATTGAGAGACAAAAACAGCTGCATTGGACCTTTTAAGCATTGTCTTTGTAATGTCTTTAAGTTAACTGTGTGTGTGTGTGTGTGTGTGTGTCTGTGTGTGTGTCTTCCCTACAGGCAAGCTGGGTGAAGCATATCCTCATAAGCCTGAACAGCATGTGCACAGAGCTGGGTGTGCCCTTGGCTGGTAAGGTAAACAGTGAATAGCAGTACATGGCAACATGTAAAAGGGTACTCAACCTAAGATGAGGCCATCCAGAATGTCTGTAAAACTTGTAAAAATGTTTAGTCTTTTAGACAAGTTGCTTTACTGAAATGGCACATTCTTCATTGTTTGTTTTCTAGAGGCCATCAGAAGAACAGAGGGAGTTGACCAACAAGTGGAGTGAAATGGGGACAGACGAACCAGGTCTTGACCTACATCTACATACAAACTCTATGTTGATGACAATGTTTATAAGATTAACTGGAGTTATTTCTGGATGTATCGTAGGATGTAACTCTTGTGATTTTAATCAAGACTGTGTGTGTGTGTGTGTGTGTGTGCGCGCGCTCGTGCCTGTTTGTGTGTGCCATGCATACTTACTGTATATACCTCTTGCGTAGGTGAATTACACTACGTTTCCTCTGCTTGTGCATAGTACTCTCTGTAACATGACAGTTTCCTAACAATGCTATCTGAGAGAAGGGGGTATGATAACATTTACCAGTGTGTGCCGGGCATTGGTATAAACAGTGAGCCTTGTGAATCCAGAGGATAACCAGACTCCTGGGCCTCGCTCCGATAACGAGTGGAACTCCTCTCTCAACCTTAACATGCCCTCTTTCTGGATGGACCATGCACTTGACTTGGACTGAAGGTTGGGAATCTTCCTTTCAGTGAAGATGTTATGCCAGGTTTTCCATTGGAGATCAAAATGAATGTCCAATTACCAACACATATTCTATTCAATGGCCACCAACTCTTGAGAAAAGCTAGTGAGCTGCAAACCTGTTGCAACCATCCACCCGAGCATCTCTGCCAAGTTGCAATTACATGATGTCTATTTAATTACAATTATTATTGTTATTATTATTATTATTATGTTTTTATCAAAAGCAACTATGACATATGTTCTTCTGTCTTGGGTTCTCTACAGATCTCAGCAGTTTCAGGCCTGCCTATTCCCCCAAAATACTTTCTGGAGGTAAGTGGGTTTCATTCATCATTCAGACTGGCAACCTTAAATGCGGTAAGACTGCAGTTCTTACAAGACTCAATTTCCCATGATTCACAGGTGCTGATCAGCTTACGGAACCCTAACCATGGCAGCAGTGAGGGGGCCAGCGCTAAGAGTCACTGGGGCCTCACCCAGGCTCCCCTCCACGTCAGAGACATACCTCAGATGGAAGTGTCTGTGTGTGTGTGTGTGTCTGTGTGTGTCTGTGTGTGTCTGTGTGTGTCTGTGTGTGTCTGAGTGTCTATGTCTCTGTTGTAACTGTTAATGCAGTTAAGGTCTGACAATGTTTTGGACTCTTTTGGGTCTGTGTGTCTGTGTTGTGTGCCGTGTGTGTGTGTTATTCCACAGGTGGTAGGAGAAAGAGAAACACTTGACCTGACTATATGAGAATCGAAAGGTTCAGAACTTTTGTGAAGCATCACAGCACAGTGGAAAAATATATGGCAGCTAGAAATCCTTCAGCGATAGATGGGAGGGGTTGAGGGTAGCTGAACGCTGGGACTAAAAACAAACAAAAGATAACTAATGTAAAATATACTGTCTGTGAAATGTATGTAGTATGTATAAGCTGGAAGTGGAAGTATTGTTGTCCATTAGTTTACTCCAATTAGGGGAGAGGCGGTAGGGTTAGCGGAAAATAATAAAGAAGGAAAATACATTTAATTAGTTCACTCAAAAAAACAAAAAAAAACAAAAAAACACTTGACCTGTACCATCCGTATGTGTCGAAACATAATATGTGCGTGTGTGTTTATGCATTTCTACTGCCTCTGTAGAAGCATCATTAATGAGACAACCTATATCCTTTAGGGGAACAGGAACTATTTGTCTGCATGTTTACCTTCATACCGTGCACGTAATGTATGGCGCAATATCATTTATGACCTACTCATGGTCCCAGATGGTGTTTAGTATGTTTCAATGATGTTTACTCAATTTTTATGTTTTGTCCCAGAAAGTCCTAGTCAGAGCTGAGCCTGACCACGGGGCAGCTGGGAATTGACGAGCATACACACATGCAGTACCAGTCAAAAGTTTGGACACACCTACTCATTCAAGGGTTTTTCTTTATTTTTACTGTTTTCTACATTGTAGAATATTAGTGAAGACATCAAAACTATGAAATAACACATATGGAATCATGTAGTAACCAAAAACGTGTTAAACAAATCAAAATATATTTTATACTTGAGATTATTCAAATAGCCACCCTTAGCCTTGATGTCAGCTTTGCACATTCTTGGCATTCTCTCAACCAGCTTCACCTGGAATGCTTTTCCAACAGTCTTGAAGGAGTTCCCACATATGCTGAGCACTTGGCTGCTTTTACTTCACTCTGCGGTCCGACTCATCCCAAACCATCTCAATTGGGTTGAGGTCAGGGGATTGTGGAGGCCAGGTCATCTGATGCAGCACTCCATCACTCTCCTTCTTGGTAAAATAGCCCTTACACAGCCTGGAGGTGTGTTGGGTCATTGTCCTGTTGAAAAACAAATGATAGTCCCACTAAGCCCAAACCAGATGGGATGGCGTATTTCGCTGCAGAATGCTGTGGTAGTCATGCTGGTTAAGTGTGCCTTGAATTCTAAATAAATCACAGACAGTGTCACCAGCAAAGCACCCCCACACCATAACACCTCCTCCTCCATGCTTTACGGTGGGAAATACATATGCGGAGATCATACGTTCACCCACACCGCATCTCACAAAGACACGGCGGTTGGAACCAACAATCTCCAATTTGGACTCATCAGACCAAAGGACACATTTCCACCGGTCTAATGTCCATTGCTTGTGTTTCTTGGCCCAAGCAGGTCTCTTCTTCTTATTGGTGTCCTTTAGTAGTGGTTTCTTTGCAGCAATTCGACCATGAAGGCCTGATTCACACAGTCCCCTCTGAACAGTTGATGTGGAGATGTGTCTGTTACTTGAACTCTGTGAAGCATTTATTTGGGCTGCAATTTCTGAGCCTGGTAACTCTAATTAACTTATCCTCTGCAGCAGAGTTAACTCTGGGTCTTCCATTCCTGTGGCGGTCCTCATGAGAGCCAGTTTCATCATAGAACTTTATGGTTTTTGCAACTGCACTTGAAGAAACTTTCAAAGTTCTTGAAATGTGCCGTATTGACTGACCTTCATGTCTTAAAGTAATGATGGACTGTCATTTCTCTTTGCTTATTTGAGCTGTTCTTGCCATAATATGTACTTGGTCTTTTACCAAATAGGGCTATCTTCTGTATACCCCCCCTACCTTGTCACAACACAACTGATTGGCTCAAACACATTAAGAAGGAAAGAAATTCCACAAATTAACTTTTAAGAAGGCACACCTGTTAATTGAAATGCATTCCAGGTGACTACCTCATGAAGCTGGTTGAGAGAATGCCAAGAATGTGCAAAGCTGTCATGTAGGCATATTTGAATAATCTAGTTTTAATGTCTTCACTATTATTTTACAATGTAGAAAATAGTAAAAAATTAAGAAAAACCCTTGAATGAGTAGGTGTGTCCAAACGTTTGACTGGTAGTGTACCTCCAGGTAAAACCTGACCAACATGTTTTGAGCTAGCTCTCTGTGTCATGATGAAAATACAGCTTGAAATTGAGAATGATGGATCATTTACCGGCAATTCATGTTCCATATTTAGTTGGAAGAACTTCTAGTTGTATAGTAAATCAGTCAAAATCATCAGAGAGATTTTTTTAAACCTAGCAAATACAGAAATAAAGCTGGATTGAGAAAGAACAGCTCAGTTGATATCTTATCAGTTTGTGTCACTGTTTCTCTTGCATTTCGGCCGTTCCTCATCTCTCAAACAATATCTGTGTGTCTAAGAAAGGTTTAAATGGCATTGTATTCATTGCCTTCTGTTTGCAAATCCTACTGATGCAGTAGTCGGTTCTGGAAACGGATCCACTTCAGGCTGACAAAATTATATATTTTTGTTTTCTCTCTCTTTCCTATCACCGGGCAGATTTGTTTGAAAGCGAGCATGTTCGCATTGGAAAGAAAGGTAAGATATATAGATTGAAGATTCATTTTGGGGATTTAATAGTGTGTATCTGTCTTTTGGTGTTGTAACATAGCCAGTTGGTCCTCTCTGGAACATGTCTTCCTGACATGAAAGTGGCACATTTGGAGACCACGCACGCACACACACACGCGCACACACACACACACACACACACACCTCCCTTGGGAAACCCCTAAAGTTAGCTCTTGCCATAACTAATCCTCTCCTTCACCCTCTCAAGTGGCTTAGTCTCGCATACACTTCTCCAAATAGGCGAGGGCCGCACTTTTGCACTCTACCCTGCCCATGTACACTGTACCTGGCCTGGGAACACATAGTAACACAGGCACCCATATTGTATACAACCCCTAGTGCCCTCGCTGTCTGTTCTACATGGGTAGGAATGTTTTTTAACATCCCATTGGCCAAGTGAGGGTAGAGGAGGGCAGAATGTTTATGTTGGAGTGTGTTATTGGCTCTCCAACACCTGGACTGAGTAAAGTCAAGGGTCATGTGTGTTTGGGATCTGTCTCAGGAAGAGGGATGGTTCTGATGTGGTCTGATCACATGCGTTGAGTTGTAGTTGTGTGGTCAATGGAATGTGAAAGGGACTTGTGGAGTGTTGTTATACTGACACATTGTAAGTGAGGTTATTACATAGTGAGTCATTTGGTTATTACACTTGAATATGAAAGGGGTGAGTGGTATTCTAGACATACTCAAAAAATGTATTATCCCCTCCAAATGTTGTGTGTTAGTGTGTTCTATTGATGTATGTCCTACTCTCTGTGTTGTATTGATGTATGTCCTACTCTCTGTGTTGTATTGATGTATGTCCTACTCTCTGTGTTGTATTGATGTATGTCCTACTCTCTCTGTGTTGTATTGATGTATGTCCTACTCTCTGTGTTGTATTGATGTATGTCCTACTCTCTGTGTTGTATTGATGTATGTCCTACTCTCTGTGTTGTATTGATATATGTCCTACTCTCTGTGTTGTATTGATGTATATCCTACTCTGTGTGTGTTGTATTGATGTATATCCTACTCTGTGTGTGTTGTATTGATGTACAGTGGGGAAAAAGTATTGAGTCAGCCACCAATTGTGCAAGTTCTCCCACTTAAAAAGATGAGAGAGGCCTGTAATTTTCATCATAGGTACACGTCAACTATGACAGACAAATTGAGAGAAAAAAATCCAGAAAATCACATTGTAGGATTTTTAATGAATTTATTTGCAAATTATGGTGGACTTGTAGAATAATAGTGAAGACATCAGAACTATTAAAAAACACATATGGAATCATGTAGTAACCAAAAAAGTGTTAAACAAACAAAAAATTTTTTATATTTGAGGTTCTTCAAATAGCCACCCTTTGCCTTGATGACAGCTTTGCACACTCTTGGCATTCTCTCAACCAGCTTCATGAGGTAGTCACCTGGAATGTATTTCAGTGAACAGGTGTGCCTTGGCATTGTGGAGCAGCCCAGCAGTACAGAAGACAGGGGCGTCCCGCTGACCTACGAGCTGACCTCTGGACTTACATCTTCAACTCTACTAATGAGCGTGAGGTAACACACACAAACACAAACACAAACACCCTAGTTTAACGTATCATTATGTCAATGTTAAAGACAATTACAGTGAGGGAAAAAAGTATTTGATCCTCTGCTGATTTTGTACGTTTGCCCACTGACAAAGACATGATCAGTCTATAATTTTAATGGTACGTTTATTTGAACAGTGAGAGAGAGAATAACAACAACAAAATCCAGAAAAACGCATGTCAAAAATGTTATAAATTGATTTGCATTTTAATGAGGGAAATAAGTATTTGACCCCTCTGCAAAACATGACTTAGTGCTTGGTGGCAAAACCCTTGTTGGCAATCACAGAGGTCAGACCTTTCTTGTAGTTGGCCACCAGGTTTGCACACATCTCAGGAGGGATTTTGTTCCACTCCTCTTTGCAGATCTTCTCCAAGTTATTAAGGTTTTGAGGCTGACGTTTGGCAACTCAAACCTTCAGCTCCCTCCACAGATTTTCTATGGGATTAAGGTCTGGAGACTGGCTAGGCCACTCCAGGACCTTAATGTGCTTCTTCTTGAGCCACTCCTTTGTTGCCTTGGCCGTGTGTTTTGGGTGATTGTCATGCTGGAATACCCATCCATGACCCATTTTCAATGCCCTGGCTGAGGGAAGGAGGTTCTCACTCAAGATTTGACGGTACATGGCGCCGTCCATCGTCCCTTTGATGGGGTGAAGTTGTCCTGTCCCCTTTGCAGAAAAACACCCCCAAAGCATAATGTTTCCACCTCCATGTTTGACGGTGGGGATGGTGTTCTTGGGGTCATAGGCAGCATTCCTCCTCCTCCAAACACGGCGAGTTGAGTTGATGCCAAAGAGCTCGATTTTGGTCTCAACTGACCACAACACTTTCACCCAGTTCTCCTCTGAATCATTCAGATGTTCATTGGCAAACTTCAGACGGGCCTGTATATGTGCTTTCTTGAGCAGGGGGACCTTGCGGGCGCTGCAGGATTTCAGTCCTTCACGGCGTAGTGTGTTACCAATTGTTTTCTTGGTGACTATGGTCCCAGCTGCCTTGAGATCATTGACAATATCCTCCTGTGTAGTTCTGGGCTAATTACTCACTGTTCTCATGATCATTGCAACTCCACGAGGTGAGATCTTGCATGGAGCCCCAGGCCTAGGGAGATTGACAGTTATTTTGTGTTTCTTCCATTTGCGAATAATCGCACCAACTGTTGTCACCTTCTCACCAAGCTGCTTGGCGATGGTCTTGTAGCCCATTCCAGCCTTGTGTAGGTCTACAATCTTGTCCCTGACATCCTTGGAGAGCTCTTTGGTCTTGGCCATGGTGGAGAGTTTGGAATCTGATTGATTGATTGATTGCTTCTGTGGACAGGTGTCTATTATTCAGGTAACAAACGGAGATTAGGAGCACTCCCTTTAAGAGTGTGCTCCTAATCTCAGCTCGTTACCTGTATAAAAGACACCTGGGAGCCAGAAATCTTTCTGATTGAGAGGGGGTCAAATTCTTATTTCCCTCATTCAAATGCAAATCAATTTATAACATTTTTTACATGCGTTTTTCTTGATTTTTTAGTTGTTATTCTGTCTCTCACTGTTCAAATAAACCTACCATTAAAATTATAGACTGATCATTTCTTTATCAGTGGGCAAACATACAAAATCAGCAGGGGATCAAATACTTTTTTCCCTCTCTGTATGTTGAATCTGCTACTGCGGGTTTTCACTCTGTCTGCCTGTGTTTGGTGTGAACCTGTGGTGTTAACTCTGTCTGCCTGTGTTTGGTATGAACTTGTGGTTTTCACTCGTGTCTGCCTGTGTTTGGTATGAACCTGTGGTGTTAACTCTGTCTGCCTGTGTTTGGTATGAACCTGTGGTTTTCACTCGTGTCTGCCTGTGTTTGGTATGAACCTGTGGTTTTAACTCGGTCTGCCTGTGTTTGGTGTGAACCTGTGGTTTTCACTTGTCTGCCTGTGTTTGGTATGAACCTGTGGTGTTAACTCTGTCTGCCTGTGTTTGGTATGAACCTGTGGTGTTAACTCTGTCTGCCTGTGTTTGGTGTGAACCTGTGGTTTTCACTTGTCTGCCTGTGTTTGGTGTGAACCTGTGGTTTTCACTTGTCTGCCTGTGTTTGGTGTGAACCTGTGGTTTTCACTTGTCTGCCTGTGTTTGGCATGAACCTGTGGTGTTAACTCTGTCTGCCTGTGTTTGGTGTGAACCTGTGGTTTTCACTTGTCTGCCTGTGTTTGGTATGAACCTGTGGTTTTCACTTGTCTGCCTGTGTTTGGTGTGAACCTGTGGTTTTCACTCTGTCTGCCTGTGTTTGATGTGAACCTGTGGTGTCTCAGTGGTGGAAAAAGTACCCAATTTTCATACTTCAGTAAAAGTAAAGATACATTAATAGAAAATGACTCAAGTAAAAGTCACCCAGTAAAATACTTCTTGAGTAAAAGTCTAAAAGTATTTGGTTTTAAATGTACTTAAGTATCAAAAGTAAATGAGTATATAGAACATTAAGAACACCTGCTCTTTCCATGAGATAGACTGACCAGGTGAATCCAGGTGAAAGCTATTATTCCTTATCTGTAGCTCAGCTGGTAGAGCACGGCGCTTGTAACGCCAAGGTAGTGGGTTCGAACCCCGAGACCACCCATACACAAAAAAAAAAAAAAAAAAAAAAAAAAAAAAATAAAAAAAAATATAAAAAAAATAAATAAAAAAGAATGTATGCATGACTGTAAGTCGCTTTGGATAAAAGCGTCTGCTAAATGGCATATTATTATTATTATTATTATTGATGTCACTTGTTAAATCCACTTCAATCAGTGTAGATGAAGGGGAGGAGACAGGTTAAAGAAGGATTTTTAAGCCTTGAGACAATTGAGACGTGGATTGTGTATGTGTGCCATTCAGAGGGTGAATGGTTAAGACAAAAGCTTTAAGTGCCTTTGAACGGGGTATGGTAGTAGGTGCCAGATGCACCGGTTTGTGTCAAGAACTGCAGCGCTGCTGGGTTTTTCATGTTCAACAGTTTTCCGTTTGTATCAAGAAAGGTCCAGCATCCCTGTGGAACGCTTTCGTCACCTTGTAGATTCCATGCCCCGACGACTTGAGGCTGTTCTGAGGGCAAAAGTGGTGGGTGCAACTCAGTATTAGGAAGGTGTTCCTAATGTTGGGTGTACTCAGTGTACAGCACATTCTGAAAGTATTCAGATCACATGACTTTTTCCACATTTTGTTACATTACAGCCTTATTCTAAAATGGATTAAATAAATGTTTTTCCTCATCAATCTATACACAATACCCCATAATGACAAAGCAAAAATAGGTTGTTAGAATATTTTTTTGGGGGGGGAAGAAAAAAAAAGAAAAAAGAACCTTATTTACACAAGTATTCAGACCCTTTGCTCTGAGACTAGAAATTGAGCTCAGGTGCATCCTGTTTCCATTGATCATCCTTGAGATGTTTCTGCAACTTGGAGTTCACCTGTGGGAAATTCAATTGATTGGACATGATTTGGAAAGGCACACACCTGTCTATATAATGTCCCACAGTTGACAGTGCATGTCAGAGCAAAAGCCATGCGGTCTAAGTAATTGTCCGTAGAGCTCCGAGACAGGATTGTGTTGAGGCACAAATCTGGGGAAGGGTACCAAAAAATGTCTGCAGCATTGAAGGGTCCCCAAGAACACAGTGGCCTCCATCATTCTTAAATGGAAGTGTTTGGAACCACCAAGACTCTTCCTAGAGCTGGCTGTCCGGCCAAACTGAGCAATCAGGGGAGAAGGGCCTTGGTCAGGGAGGTGACCAAGAACCTGATGGTCACTCTGACAGAGCTCCAGAGTTCCTCTGTGGAGATGGGAGAACCTTCCAGAAGGACAACCATCTGTGCAGAACTCCACCAACCAGGCCTTTATGGTAGAGTGGCCAGACAGAAGCCACTCCTCAGTAAAAAGCACATGACAGCCCGCTTGGAGTTTGCCAAAAGGCACCTAAAATCTCTCAGACCATGAGAAACAAGATTCTCTGGTCTGATGAAACCAAGATTGAACTCTTTGGCCTGAATGCCAAGCGTCACGTCTGGAGGAAACCTGGCACCATCCCTAAGGTGAAGCATGGTGGTGGCAGCATCATGCTGTGGGGATGTTTTACAGCGGCAGGGACTGGGAGACTAGTCAGGATCGAGGGAAAGATGAACGGAGCAATGTACAGAGATCCTTGATGAAAACCTGCTCCAGAGCGCTCAGGACCTCAGACTGGGGCAAAGGTTCACCTTCCAACATGGCAATGACCCTAAGCACACAGCCAAGACAATGCAGGAGTGGCTTCGGGACAAGTCTCAATTTCCTTGAGTGGCCCAGCCAGAACCCAGACTTGAACCCGATCTAACATCTCTGGAGAGACCTGAAAATAGCTGTGCAGCGACACTCCCCATCCAAACTGACAGAGCTTGAGAGGATCTGCAGAGAAGAATGGGAGAAACTCCCAAAATACAGGTGTGCCAAGCTTGTAGCGTCATACCCATGAAGACTCGAGGCTGTAATCGCTGCCAAAGGTGCTTCAACAAAGTACTGGGTAAGGGTCTGAATACTTATGTAAATGTGATATTTCAGTTTTGTGTTTTTAATAAATGTGCAAAAATGTCTAAAAACCTGTTTTTGCTTTGTCATTATGGGGTATTGTGTGTAGATTGACAAGAGGAAAAAAACTATTTAATCCATTTTAGAATAAGGCTGTAACGTAACAAAATGTGGAAAAAGTCAAGGGGCATGAATACTTTCCGAATGCACTATATGTCAATTATACTGGGTGTGTGTGTGTGTGTGTGAACTTCAGAATCAAAAGTAATAGTATAAATATTTCACATTTATTTTATTAAGCCAACCAGGCGGCACCATTTTCTTGCTTTTTAAGTTTACAGATAGCCAGGGGCACACTCCAACACTTAAACATCATTTAAAAATGAAGCATGTGTGTTTAGTGAGTTCACCAGATCAGAGACATTAGGGATGACCAGGGATGTTCTCTTGATAAGTGCGTCCTGTCCTGCTAGGCATTCAAAATGTAACGAGTACTTTGTACTTGTCAGGAAAATTGTATGGAGTAAAAAGTACATTATTTTCTTTAGGAATCTAGTGAAGTAAAAGTAGTCAAAAATATAAATAGTAAATTACAGATACCCCCAAAACGACTTAAGTAAAAATACTTAAAAGTACTACTTAAGTATTTTACACCACTGGTTAATGATTTCCATCGTTCAGACTGGAAGAGAGGGACTGTTTTAGTGGGGTCATTCTGGTAGAGAGGAGACTTAGGTCATGTATATCCACCTGTGTTGGTTCTCCATTCATTGACAGAATATGAATGAAGGGACACGTATGTTTATCCTGATTGATATTTATGAGTATTCTGTGTACACATTCTCTAAAGTATTCATACATACCCCTTGACTGTTACAGCCTGAATTCAAAAGGGCTATTTTTTAAAATTTAATTTACACGATATCCCATAATGACAAAGTGAAAACATGTTTTTAGAAATGTTTGCACATTTATTGAAAATTAAGTACAGAAATATCTCATTTACATAAGTATTCACTCCCTGAGCCAATACATGTTAGAATCATCTTTGGCAGCGATTTAAAGCTGTGAGTCTTTCTGGGTAAGTCGCTAAGAGCTTTGCACACCTGGATGGTACAATATTTGCACATTATTCTTTTTTAAATTCTTCAATCTCTGTCAAGTTAGTTGTTGATCATTGCTAAACATCCATTTTCAAGTCTTGCCATATATTTTCAAGTCAAAACTGTAATTAGGCCACTCAGGAACATTCAGTGTCATCTTGGTAAGCAAATCCACTGTATTTCTGGCCGTGTGTTTTAGGTTATTGACCTGCTGAAAGGTGAATTTGTCTCCCAGTGTCTGTTGGAAAGTAAACTGAACCAGGTTTTCCTCTAGAATTTTGCCTGTGCTTAGCTGTCGATGACAAGCATACCCATAACATGATGCAGCCACCACCATGCTTGAAAATATGAAGAGTGGTACTTAGGGATGTGTTGTGTTGGATTTGCCCCAAACATAGCGCTTTGTATTCAGGACATAAATTACATTTATTTGCAGTTTTACTTTAGTGCCTTGTTGCAAATAGAATGCATGTTTTGGAATGTTTTTATTCTGCACAGTCTTCCTTCTTTTCACTCTGTCATTTAGGTTAGTATTGTGGAGTAACCAAAATGTTGTTGATCCATCCTCAGTTTTCGCTTATCACAGCCATTAAACTCTGTAACTGTTTTAAAGTCACCATTGGTCTCATGGTGAAATCCCTGAGCGGTTTCCTTCCTCTCCAGCAACTGAGTTAGGAAAGACGCCTGTATCTTTGTAATGACTGGGTGTATTGATACACCATCCAAAGTGTAATTAATAACTTCACCATGCACAAAGGGATTTTTTTTACCCATCTACAAATAGGTGCCCTTCTTTGCGAGGCATTGGAAAACATTCCTGGTCTTTGTTTGAAATTCTGGTCTGTGTTTGAAATTCACTGCTTGACTGAGGGACATTACAGATAATTGTATGTGTGGGGTACAGATATGAGGTAGTCATTAAAAAATCATGTTAAACATTATTATTGCACACAGAGAGTCCATGCAACTTAGTATGTGACTTGTAAAGGACATTTTTACTCCTGAATTTATTTGCCATAACAAAGGGGTTGAATACTTATTGACTCAAGCCATTACAGCTTTTAATTTTTAATTAATTTGTAAAGATTTTGAAAAACATAATTCCACTTTGACATAATGGGGTATTGTGTGTAGGCCACTGAACAAAAAATTTCTAAATTCTAAATTCAATCAATTTTTACCTTTTACTGCATTGGGGTAAATCAGGGTCACATAGTGTTTCTTGGTAGACTTAAACAAATCTACTTTGAAACAAAAGTTTATAACTTACACACATGATTATGGGCTTACAAAGAAGGCACATGTACAATTTTGAGTTTGCATCCCGATATTACACTTTATATACATCACAGAAGACTGAAGTATAACAAAACCGTTTTTTCGGCGTGTTTTTTGAAATAATGTTTATTTATTATGGAATTATGAAAAATATTAATAAAATTCCACTGATGCAGGAAAGGGCTACATTCAGGCTGTAACAAAACAAAATGTGGAAAAAGTGAAGGGGAGTGAATACTTTCTGAAGGCACTGTAACTGTTGCTGTACACACCTTTTCTATTCATATACTGTCCATAATGTCTATACACACCATCATATACATATACACAGGTAGCTTAGTGGGTAAGAGCGTTGTGCCAGTAACCGAAAGGTCGCTGGTTCTAATCCCCGAGCCGACTAGGTGAAAAATCTGTCGATGTTCCCTTAAGCAAGGCACTTAACCCTAATTGCTCCTGTAAGTCGCTCTGGATAAGAGCGTCTGCTAAATGACAAAAAAATAAAATAATAATAATAATAATTTATATTCCAGACTCTGACATTGCTCATTCTAATATTTATATATTTCTTAATTAATTTCTTTAAATTTTTTGGATTTGCGTGTATTGTTTTGTATTGTTAGGTATTACTGCACTGTTGGAGCTAGAAACATAATCATTTAGCTACAACAGCAAAAACATCTGCAAAATATGTGTACGTGACCAATACATTTAATTTGATTTGACACACACACATTCCACTTTGACATTATAGGTTATTGCGTGTAGGCCAGTGACACAAAATCTCAATTTAGTTAATGTTTAATTCAGGCTGTAACACAACAAAATGTGGAAAACGTCAAGGGGTGTGAATACTTTCTGTTTATAGCTTCTTATATGTTCATGAACGTTACAACCTACATAGCTTCAAACAAGCTCTCCAATAAAAAAAGGTTTGCATGCGTCAAGATTTTGGAAGCCTTGCAGTTGGTTGAACCATCAACCCTGGACATTAGACAATGTCCTCAAGAAATTAACATACTGTACATGTAGATACGCATATGCATCTTTTATATACTGAATGCCATAGGCCTATTTCACCGGACAGGTTTCTACAGTTGGATGGCCTATTTCACCGGACAGGTTTCTACAGTTGGATGGCCTATTTCACCGGACAGGTTTCTACAGTTGGATGGCCTATTTCACCGGACAGGTTTCTACAGTTGGATGGCCTATTTCACCGGACAGGTTTCTACAGTTGGATGGCCTATTTCACCTGACAGGTTTCTACAGCTGGATGGCCTATTTCACCGGACAGGTTTCTACAGCTGGATGGCCTATTTCACCGGACAGGTTTCTACAGTTGGATGGCCTATTTCACCGGACAGGTTTCTACAGTTGGATGGCTTATTTCACCGGACAGGTTTCTACAGTTGGATGGCCTATTTCACCGGACAGGTTTCTACAGTTGGATGGCCTATTTCACCGGACAGGTTTCTACAGTTGGATGGCCTATTTCACCGGACAGGTTTCTACAGTTGGATGGCCTATTTCACCGGACCGGTTTCTACAGTTGGATGGCCTATTTCACCGGACAGGTTTCTACAGTTGGATGGCATCCCTGTGCCATAGTAAATGAGCTAGGCTTGTGTTTACCCCATCCTGCCGTAACTCGTCCCGGGGCGCTGTGACCGCCAACGTAATCAAACGGGTGCGATTTAGCAAAGTTAGCTCAAACAATTGGGCCAGCTCCCTGTGTGGCAAATGGCTTTGCCCCCCGTGTTTGTATAACCCAGGGAAGGGACCTCCGCCTTGTTGCAGGCCGATCAAACAAGGCCCCTTCCGTGGCAAGATTGATCCTCAAGGAGATTATAGGGATCCAGGGGAGGTCTGGAGAGTATCCCCTTCACCAGGTTATGTTCAGGACAGGAGAGAGCTATCCGCTATCCATACTCTATATGTACCACTATCTGGAGTCTAGTGTGACATGGAGGTATTGTATGACAGGTAAGGATACTCAGGATATTGTGTCAATGCACAGAGCTTTATGTTACTAGAGTATGACCTAAACATCTTCAAGGACAGCCTCCAGGTTGTATTAACCAATCACCACCATCCTCTTAAACAGAACACGCCCACTACATCCCATAAACAACCATCCGTCAAATCTCATTCCCAGTTGGTGACGTACTGTGGCCTTGCCTGCATCCCCCAATCCTTCATGTTAGTAAAGGGTAAATGCTGTCTGTCGCAGATAGGCTAATGGATGGACGCCTTTAAGGGTCCTCGCCCAGGAGACAGGGCTTCCCACGGGGTGATGGATGGAGGTGGTGGGCGGCCATTCCTCACCCACTATGTGATGGCATAGCCTCCTTATGTACAGTCTCTTACAGCTGTCTTGAGGCACAGAGGCAGCTGTATGTATACTCCATGTCCCTGAGGTACTGTAAGTCAAGAATGACAAAGCAGTTAAGTTGGAATGTCAACGGCTGAAACGTCAATCCGAAAGAGACTTCTAGAAATATTTGTTGTGGATATATTTGCCTTCTCATCCAAAGGATAGGGAGGAAAGTTAATGTGAATGTCAAGTTTGAGTTACAATAAAAAAATATAAAAAAGTAAAACATGTATTATATTGCTCAGTATCTTAATTATTGTGAACGGGAATGACCCTCATATCTGAGATAGTAAAAGAAGATAGTCATTTATTAATGTTTTAAAGGAAATGTTAATGTCTCAAATTGACGATATCCAGATAATTTAAAATCTAATCTTTGTGTTTTGAATATGTCTGGGAAGCCCTACCTCTTGACTCGGACGAGCAACCCGAACCCAATCTCTCCTTTCCTCCCCACCATTCTCTCATTTCCAAAGTGCTTGAAGTCTGTCAGAGTTTAAGTTTTATTCCTCTTTTCCTCCCTGTCTTCTGTCCCCTCGTTCTTTTATGATAGCTCATCTCAGACCGGAGACATGTCTGATGTTAAATAACTATGTGGTGAGCGGTGTCAAAGCACTTCCCGTTGCACTAACCTTGCCTCCTTGTCTGAATAAATCACGGTCATGTCAATGTCAACGACCACATCAATAACAAAATACACAAGGTGATTTAAGGACATCAGACAGTAGATTCAGATAGATGATCGTATTATAAGAGGGCAAACATGGAAGGAACGCTGCTATCTTTAATTTAGTGGAGGCTGCTGATTGGAGGACGGCTCATAATATAATGGCTGGAACAGAGCGAATGGAATGGCGTCAAACACCATGGAAACCATGTGTTTGATGTATTTGATACCATTCCCCTCCAGCCATTACCCCGAGCGAGTCCTCCCCAACTAAGGCTCCACCAGCCTCCTGTGCTTGAATTGTGTTTACTTCCTGTATTGGAATGAGTGGTCAACGACTTGAATGAACGGTTGTAGGCTGTTTAGGGGGCCCATATTATATACTGTGGAGGTTTTATCCTTTAGGTTGATGTTATTTATAAGTGACTGACTGACTGTTTTGTTAGACAGGATGTGATGCGTTATGAGCAGCTGAAGGTTGAGGTCATACAACATGACCTGTGGGTGGATAACCTCATCTACAAGGTAGGCTTTTGGGGGACCAATTGAAGCATGCAAACACGTCCAACCCATCACATACAAACACGTGCGGTCGTTGAGGACCTAGTCACGACTTCCTCCGAGGCTGCCTCCCCTCCTTGTTCGGGCAGGCTTCGGCGTTCGTCGTCACCGGCCTTCTTGCCACTGCCGCTCCTCATCTCATCATTCCATTTGTTTTGTCTTGTTTATTACACACACCTGGTTCATATCCCCTCATCAGTACCTGTATAAGTGTTCCCTCTTCCCCCCCTTGTGTTTGTGTGTGATTGTTTATTGTGGAGGTACTATAGCTCGGTGGAGCTACTTTGTATATGTATCGCTGGGATATTCACCTGTGTGCCTTGTTTTTTCCAGTCCGTACTGGAGTGTATTACACATTGATGCGTACCGCTGTGTTCCTGATTAAACTATATATTCTGTGATTTACCCTCCTGCGCCTGACTCCGTCCGAAATCAACCGCCCCCAACAGTATGTTCTTTAAAAACTGTACTGAACAAAAATATGTAAAGTGTTGGTCCCATGTTTCATGAGCTGAAATAAAATATCCCAGAAATTTTCCATAAGCACAAAAAGCTTGTTTCTCTCAAATGTTGTGCACAAATTTGTTTACATCCCGCTTAGTGAACATTTCTCCTTTGCCAAGATAATCCATCCACATGACAGGTGTGGCATATCAAGAAGCTGATTAAACAGCATGGTCATTACACAGGTGCACCTTGTGCTGGGGACAATAAAAGGCCACTCTAAACTGTGACCGTCCGGCTCGATTGGGTCTTCTGTAGCAACATTTGAAATTGTAAAGTAATTCTGCATTGAAAGTTGATAAACTTGTAACCCCACTTTTGAGAAAATGGCACTTGAATGTTTTGGTACACATACTGGAGAGCTCTTCTTTGTCTTCACCCATTCAGCATCGTTCACACCATCTCAAGCCTTAGCCCCACCCATCTCTTTATGGATTCACATGCATGACATCAGTGAATGGAATGTGGACGGAATGTGGTCCACAATAGCATAGCTGGTGTAGTTTAACACCAATAAACCCATCCCATCCGTATATGTCAATCTAGCAAACAAGGCAACTAAAAGCAACTTTCCAAAAAATGTTTCTAGCTTGTTAGCTAGCTAGCTAACGTTAAGTCATTAATCCCAACTCCTAACGTTACTAACCTGCATGAATCTGCAGGTAGCTAACCAAATAGATTCATTGTTCAACATTAGGCTATAACTAGCAATGTAAATGGCTCTGTGATACGAATAATATTACTACACAGATCATATAAACGTAACGTTAGCTAGCTAGCTAACAGTATGCTTTAACTTGCAATGAAAATGACTTTCTGACAAAATTAGAAACGTATAATATCTGAATGTAGCTAGCTAGACTCTCTTACCCGTATACATGGATGAATGCTTCTCCCTCTCTGTCACGGATGCCATGGTTGCCCTTAGTTTGAAGATGTAAGACAGGTGTTTTATATAACAGCCTTCTGTTTGTTCTCTTTTCGACTCCCTCTGTATATTTGCAATCAAACGCCAACATTTTCTCCATCTATCATACTCCAGCTATCATACTCTGCTTCCACCGGGCATTCCACTGATTTCAAAACTTGGTCATCCAGGAAGTGGAGAGCAACACTTTTGCAGTTATTCGTGATATATTTTTTAAAAAGCCGCGTTAGGAAGGATTACCTACACATACTGAGCAGCCCTTTGTTATAGACAGAAGCGTGCTACAGGGCAGACCAATCCGAACTCATCTCTAGGCATGTCCAGCCCATCCATTATCTCAGCCAATTATGGCTAGCGGGAAGGTTTCTGTCTTTTTCCGTGGCTAAACCAACTAGGCTCGTAATTTAACAATTGTATTTGTATTTACAGATGGCGTACAAGTTTGTTATTAAGGCATTTGAAAATTCACATGTTCCAGAAGGCATTTTTGCCAAAAAACGCATTTTATTATTATTATTATTATGTTTACGTTCAAATGCTCTCCTGTGAAGTAGTGATGCGTGCGACATATGCCTAGTTTCCTGAAACTAGTCACAATTATGCAGTTTTGTCACACAACACAATGCCACAGATGTCTCAAGTTATGAGGGTGTGTGCAATTGGCATGCTGACTGCAGGAATGTCCACCAGAGCTGTTGCCAGAGAATTTTATGTTAATTTCTCTACCATAAGCCACCTCCAACGTTGTTTTAGAGAATTTGGCAGTACGTCCAACCGGCCCCTCAACCGCAGACCACGTGTAACCACGCCAGCCCAGGACCTCCACATCCGGTTTCTTCATCTGCGTGATTGTCTGAGACCAGCCACCCGGACAGCTGATGAAACTGAGGAGTTTTTCTGTCTGTATTAAAGCCTTTTTATGGGGAAATACTCATTCTGATTGGCTGGTTCTGGCTCCCCAGTGGGTGGGCCTATGCCCTCCCAGGCCCACTCATGGCTGTGCCCCTGCCCAGTGATGTGAAATCCATAGATTAGGGCCTAATTTAATTTATTTCAATTGACTGATTTCCTTATATAAACTGTAACTCAGTAAAATCGTTGAAATTGTTGCATGTTGTGTTTATATTTGTGTTCAGTATTGTGGTGATGTGTCAGGTATTTATTTCTTATAGCTTTATTTTTCTCCCAATTACCCTTTGTTTTCTCCAGGATTTGAAACTAACTGCAAATAATGACGACTTCTACTTTGTGTTTGAAGATTTTCTGTATCAGGTGAGGGTGACAAATGTTCCCTCTTTAATTTCTCTCTCTCTCTCTCTCTCTCTCTCTCGCTCTCTCTCTTTCTCTCTCTCTCTCCCTCTCGCTCTCCCTCCCTCTCTATCGCTCTCTCTCCCCCCCTCCCTCTCTCTCTCTCTCTCTCTCTCTCTCTCTCTCTCCCCCCTCCCTCTCTCTCTCTCTCTCTCTCTCGCTCTCCCTCCCTCTCTCTCTCTCTCTCTCTCTCTCTCTCTCTCTCTCTCTCTCTCTCTCTCTCTCTCTCTCTCTCCCTGTCTCTCTCTCTCTCTCTCCCTGTCTCTCTCTCTCTCTCTCTCCCTGTATCTCTCCCACTCTACTCTCTCTCTGCCTCCCTCTTTCTCTCAATCAAACACTCAGCAGTAGTACTCCATACCATTACCATGTCTTTGTAGCACTAGACATGACTAAACACATACATACAGTAGCTGGAGTGTTATATGTAGGGGGTGTTAGAGCGTGTACATAGAGGGGAGGTAATGGTTGGAATAATAACATGAATACCACTAGACTAAACTACTCTCACTCCTACATACACAACCTTCCATTCTAACACATACAGTTTTAGAAAAAAGGGTTCTAAATGGGTTCTACGGCTGCCCCCACAGGAGAACCCTTTTTGGTTCCAGGTAGAACCCTTTTTGGTTCCAGGTAGAACCCTTTTTGGATTTCATGTAGAATCCTCTGAAAGGGTTCCACATGGAACCCAAAATAGTTCTACCTGGAACCAAAAGGGTTTTACCTGGAACCAAAAAGGGTTCTTCAAAGGGTTCTCCTATGGGGGCAGCCGAAGAACCCTTTTAAGTTCTAGATAACACATTTTTTTCTAAGTGTATAGTTACACACACAATTGTAGAGATGTATGATCTTATCTTATTTTTTTGGGATTGAGCGGTTGATTGAGCGGTCGTATAATTTTCTGAACATAATGCAACACAAGTGGGTCTAAGTAATTGAAATGTATTCCCAATCGGAAGAGAAGATAAGATTACCATCTAAAATTCCTCTCATGTTGTCGTCTGAAGAACCGAGCTGCCACTTGAGTTTCTTCTATTTTCCAAGTGATTTCTCCTCAGTATAGACTTTCTTCTCGAGTGAAACGAAACAACTCAAACAGAGTAATTTGCCACTGACCAAATATTAATATGAATGTGTATCAGGGAAGTGGAAGTGCAAATGTGTATGTGCGTGCGTGTTGTGTGTACTTTGTGTGTGCGTTTATGTGTGTGTGTGTGTGTGTGTGTGTGTGTGTGTGCGTGCGTGTTGTGTGTACTTTGTGTGTGCGTTTATGTGTGTGTGTGTTGTGACGTCACGAGAGGCTACACAGCTTTCAGCGGGATTGCTCAAGTAGTGCAAGGAGACAAGGTTCAAACAAAACAAGGATTTTATTATAGGTCTTGGGAAATTAACGAAAATATAACAAAATTCTGTTCTCTTGTGGCTCTTTAAGGGTTAACAGTTCAGGGATGTCTCTTCCACATCCAAAGTCATAATTCTCACTCGCTCAGATAACTTTTCCCCAGCCTTACTGTAGTCCACGTTGCAGCTAGTGGCCAACCCAGCAAAAAGTCCTTCCAAATGTCTCTCACGTATTTCCACAGGTGCATATATCCAAAGGTGAGTATTTCCCAAAGGTAAGTATCTCCAAATCCTTATATTCCTCATGGAAGTGGACGTGCAGCACTCTTGTCCTCCAGAGAGCCCAGGTTGGAGACTGTGTCTCTTCCCTTCCCAAACCTTCAGCTCATCAGCTCCTCATTTGTTTCAGCTGCGTGGGAAGATTGGCCATAGAGGGGTGGAGTTCCCGACCATACCAGCAGATGGAGCCATAGCTGTCTGGGTTTGCAGCCACCTCAGGGGGATGTAACGTCCCTCCAGGACACAGCCTCTCGTGACATCACACATCCCCCTCCTCGGGACCGACGTCCTCGTCGGGTAAAGGCAGCGAAGAAGGCATCACGCCGGGAGAGGGCGTCCGCATTGCCGTGGTGCTTCCCAGACTGCTCTCTCTTCAACTCCTCCAACTCTAGGACCAGGGACTCAGCCTCCTGTTGTCTCTCCTTGAGTTTCTTACTGAACGCATCAGCCTTGGTTTTAGCAGAGTTTAGCTTCTGTTGAGCAGCTTTCAGTTCCTTCTCTCTCTCTGCCTCCGCATTCTTCATCTTGTTCTCCAACACCTTGTACTTCTCCTCTGCCTTCTTCTGGACCTCCTTACTACTGCGCAGGGTCTCCTCACACTCCTCGATGGTCCTGCGCAGCCTCTCCAGCTCCTCCTGTTGCTTAGGGAAGGAGCTCTGTTGGAGTTTAGCCTGGAGGATATCTAACTCTTCTGTCTTCATGTCTAACTGTTGCTTTAACAAACGATACCTCTCAGCGGTCCCCTTCAGACCAGACAGTTCTTTGTCCAGATTCTGTAGCTCCGTCTCTGTGTCGGTCTGGGCACCTGCCATCCCTATCAGAGCCCGGGCGGGAGTGAGTAACTCGGAGGATTGCACCGGAGCCTTCCCAGGATGAGTCTTGCCTCTCCGTTTCCGAGGTACTCGGGTTATCCTCTCCTGAGACTCTCTCCAGAGTGGGTAAAAGGCTGGGCAGTCTCGTCCAATTAGGACAGGGACGGGGAGGGAATCAACCACGCCCGCCGTCGTGTGTATGGTTCCCCGTGTGCTGGTCATTGTAAGTTCAGTAATGGGGTATTCTCTGGTGTCCCCATGGACACAGGAAACTGGGAGGACTTTCCCCGGGGTCAGACACGTTGGGCCCACCAAATCCTTACGCACCAGGGTGGCCCGGCTACCAGAATCCAGTAAGGCCTCCACATCATGGTGATTCACAGTTACCGGGCAGGTGGGGGGTCGATCTGGGCCGCCATCTACGACTCCCAAGAGCGAGGCAAAACGGTGTGTGGGTGCTGAGCTGGAGGACTCCGCAGTGGGCATAGGTTCATCGGCTGGTTTCCCACACTGCCAGGAGATATGTCCCATCTCCCCACACCGGTAACACTGTCGAGTTTCCCCCCTCCTGGTGTACTCTTCTTGGACCCGCCTGGTTTCTGGCTCCCCCTGGAGCCGGGATAATTCCTGACGTGGCTGGGTTCGAGACCTTGGGGGTCCTTTGGACGGGTTCTTCCCATTTGTGGTGGGGCCGCACTCCTGGGGTCTTTTCGGGAAGCATTCAGCATCTCCGCTGTGGCCTGGTACTTTTCCACAGCTTCCACGGTCAGATCAGCCGTGGTCAAGGCCTGTTGACTGATGACCCGTTTTGCCTCATAAGGCAGGGCGCGTAGGTAACGATCCACCACAACGGCCTCCACCACCGCCGCTGCTGTATTCCTCTGCGGATCCAGCCATTTCCCTTGCGATTCGGACCAGTTCATGCATCTGCGCCCGAGGAGGTTGGTCTGGTTGGAAGGTCCAGCTGTGAAAGCGCTGGGCCATACCAAACTTTGTGAGTCCATATCTGCTGAGGATCTCAGACTTCAGGGCATCATAGTCAGTAACCTGGTCAGGGCCCAGGTCCCGGACAGCATTCAGCGATTCCCCGGTTAGCAAGGGGGGCTAACAGACCAACCCACTGTTGCTTGGGCCAGGCTTCCCTAGTGGCCGTGGCCTCAAATGCATGCAGGTATGCCTCAATGTCATCGGTAGCTCCCATCTTAGATATAAAGTCACTTGCCTTTATTGGGCGGGTATTTTGGACCACCCTCTGTCTCTGCAACTGCAACTCCTCTGCCTTCAGAAGGTTGGCTTTCTTTTGCTCCTCCAAGAGAGCCACGTTTGCTTGCATCTGGGCTTGCTGGCCAGCAACAAGGGCTTTCAATATGTCCTCCATTTCAGTCGGCGGGGAGCCTACGGCCAACTTGGAAAACTGGGTGATCAAACCTTCGGTATCCTCCTCTGACATGCACTATTAACGCTTGAGCGTGCCCGTATTCTCCACCATCTGTGACGTCACGAGAGGCTACACAGCTTTCAGCGGGATTGCTCAAGTAGTGCAAGGAGACAAGGTTCAAACAAAACAAGGATTTTATTATAGGTCTTGGGAAATTAACGAAAATATAACAAAATTCTGTTCTCTTGTGGCTCTTTAAGGGTTAACAGTTCAGGGATGTCTCTTCCACATCCAAAGTCATAATTCTCACTCGCTCAGATAACTTTTCCCCAGCCTTACTGTAGTCCACGTTGCAGCTAGTGGCCAACCCAGCAAAAAGTCCTTCCAAATGTCTCTCACGTATTTCCACAGGTGCATATATCCAAAGGTGAGTATTTCCCAAAGGTAAGTATCTCCAAATCCTTATATTCCTCATGGAAGTGGACGTGCAGCACTCTTGTCCTCCAGAGAGCCCAGGTTGGAGACTGTGTCTCTTCCCTTCCCAAACCTTCAGCTCATCAGCTCCTCATTTGTTTCAGCTGCGTGGGAAGATTGGCCATAGAGGGGTGGAGTTCCCGACCATACCAGCAGATGGAGCCATAGCTGTCTGGGTTTGCAGCCACCTCAGGGGGATGTAACGTCCCTCCAGGACACAGCCTCTCGTGACATCACAGTGTGTGTGTGTGTGTGTGTGTGTGCGTGCGTGTTGTGTGTACTTTGTGTGTGCGTTTATGTGTGTGTGTGTGTGTGAATTTCCATAGGTGCTGCTATGTGTTTTTGGAGACACTGCGGTCTTGGAGCACTTTAGCTATAACAGTGCCTACATTCAAGGTAAGTCATTCTTCCCTTGAGGAGGACGCATACTATCTGAACTAAGTGATCTGTAAGGGAAAATTCATACAAGGTCTTAACGTCATGATTGCTTCCTTGCAGGCAAGGTGGGAGGAGTTTGCTCTAGTTTATCCTCCAAATGGTGAGATAGCAGTCCTTAACCCCAAATCACTATATTATTCATATGTGGGTAACCCTTTTCACTTGTGCTCAATCATAAATTGATAATCATGATTTTCAATGTATCCTCCATATAGGTGTCATCCCAGTCCATAGTTTCTCAATGTATGGTACGTGTGGTTTCTACCTTCTATATCATACCAGCTGAATTCAAAACCAGGAAATAGGCCTCACTCTGTAATGTTTGCACGAACAATGTCATGACACCCGTTGTATGTAGATCCAGTGCTGAGGTGTTACTGTGTGTCTGTGTCCTGCAGTGGCCCCTCTGTGCTTCCTGTACAACGAGCCCTCCAAGCTGTACAGTGGGGACAGGGAGAGGAACGTACGCTACTTCTTCAGGCTGCACTCCTCCTCCACGAGAGAGACAGAGAGAGACAGAGAGAGAGAGAGAGAGAGAGAGAGAGAGAGAGAGAGAGAGAGAGAGAGAGAGAGAGAGAGAGAGAGAGAGAGAGAGAGAGAGAGAGAGAGAGAGAGAGAGAGAGAGAGAGAGAGAGAGAGAGAGAGAGAGAGAGAGAGAGAGAGAGAGAGAGAGAGAGAGAGAGAGAGAGAGAGAGAGAGAGAGAGAGAGAGAGAGAGAGAGAGAGAGAGAGAGAGAGAGAGAGAGAGAGAGAGAGAGAGAGAGAGAGAGAGTTCTGTCTCTTCTCTGTTCATATTTGTGTTTCTATGGACAGTACCACCAAAAAAGTGTTAAACAAATTTTATATTTGAGATTCTTCAAATAGCCACCCTTTGCCTTGATGACAGCTTTGCACACTCTTGGCATTCTCTCAACCAGCTTCATGAGGTAGTCACCTGGAATGCATTTAAATTAACAGGTGTGCCTTCTTAAAAGTTAATTTATGGAATTTCTTTCCTTAATGCGTTTGAGCCAATCAGTTGTGTTGTGACCAGGTAGGTGTGGTATACAGAAGATAGCCCTATTTGGTAAAGGACCAAGTCCATATTATGGCAAGAACAGCTCAAATAAGCATAGAGAAACGACAGTCCATCATTACTTTAAGACATGAAGGTCAGTCAATACGGAACATTTCTAGAACTTTGAAAGTTTCTTCAAGTGCAGTTGCAAAAACCATCAAGCGCTATGATGAAACTGGCTCTCATGAGGACCGCCACAGGAATGGAAGACCCAGAGTTACCTTTGCTACAGAGGATAAGTTCATTAGAGTTACCAGGCTCAGAAATTGCAGCCCAAATAAATGCTTCACAGAGTTCAAGTAACAGACATATCTCAACATCAACTGTTCAGAGGGGAATGTGTGAATCAGGCCTTCATGGACGAATTGCTGCAAAGAAACCACTACTAAAGGACACCAATAATAATAAGAGACCTGCTTGGGCCAAGAAACACGAGCAATGGACATTAGACCAGTGGAAATGTGTCCTTTTGGAGATTGTTGGTTCCAACCACTGTGTCTTTGTGAGACGTGGTGTGGGTGAACGTATGATCTCCACATGTGTATTTCCCACCGTAAAGCATGGAGGAGGAGGTGTTATGGTGTGGGGGTGCTTTGCTGGTGACACCGTCTGTTATTTATTTAGAATTCAAGGCACACTTAACCAGCATGGCTACTACAGCGATACGCCATCCCATCTGGTTTGGGCTTAGTGGGACTATCATTTGTTTTTCAACAGGACAATGACCAAACACACCTCCGGGCTGTGTAAGGGCTATTTTACCATGAAGGAGAGTGACGGAGTGCTGCATCAGATGACCTGGCCTTCACAATCCCCCGACCTCAACCCAATTCAGATGGTTTGGGATGAGTCGGACCGCAGAGTGAAGGAAAAGCAGCCAAAAAGTGCTCAGCATATGTGGGAACTCCTTCAAGACTGTTGGAAAAGCATTCCAGGTGAAGCTGGTTGAGAGAATGCCAAGAGTGTGCAAAGCTGTCATCAAGGCAAAGGGTGGCTACTTTGAAGAAACTCAAATATAAAATATATTTTGATTTGTTTAACACTTTATTTGTATTCACTAAAGTATGTTGTCTTGGTGGTTAAGTGTTTGGTTAACAGTTTAGTATGGTTGTGTTTCTGTGTGTCTCTCTCTGTTTGTGTGTGTGTGTGTGTGTGTGTGTGTTTAACTAAACAAACATTTCACCAACTGGGGACGTTTTGTTAGTCCCCACAAGGTCAAATGCTATTTCTATGGGGTTAAGGTTAGAATTAGTGTTAGGGTTAGATTTACGTTAAGGGGTAGGAGTTAGGAGCTAGGGTTAGGGTTAAGATTTTTGGGTTAAGGTAAGGGTAAGAGTATGGGTTAGGGTTAGGGTTAGGGAAAAAATTTTTTTGAATGGGACTGAATTGTGTGTCCCCACAAGGATAGCTGTACTTGTTTGTGTACAGTATATGTACATGTCTTCACATTACTAATGTTATTCCCTAGGGTGTATATGAGGGCTTAGTGTCATTACTAATGTTATTCCCTAGGGTGTATATGAGGGCTTAGTGTCATTACTAATGTTATTCCCTAGGGTGTATATGAGGGCTTAGTGTCATTACTAATGTTATTCCCTAGGGTGTATATGAGGGTGGTGTCATTACTAATGTTATTCCCTAGGGTGTATATGAGGGCTTAGTGTCATTACTAATGTTATTCCCTAGGGTGTATATGAGGGCTTAGTGTCATTACTAATGTTATTCCCTAGGGTGTATATGAGGGTGTAGTGTCATTACTAATGTTATTTCCTAGGGTGTATATGAGGGTGTAGTGTCATTACTAATGTTATTCCCTAGGGTGTATATGAGGGTGTAGTGTCATTACTAATGTTATTCCCTAGGGTGTATATGAGGGTGTAGTGTCATTACTAATGTTATTCCCTAGGGTGTATATGAGGGTGTAGTGTCATTACTAATGTTATTCCCTAGGGTGTATATGAGGGTGTAGTGTCATTACTAATGTTATTCCCTAGGGTGTATATGAGGGTGTAGTGTCTCTGTGCCTCCAGTGTGAGAGGCTGCTACAGGTCTTCTACGGGAGATAGACGCTGAGCCGTGAGTACACGCACGCACGCACGCACACACACACACACACACACACACACACACACACACACACACACACACACACACACACACACACACACACACACACACACACACACACACACACACACACACACACACACACACATACACACACACACACACACCACACACACCAACCCAACCTTCACACAACTCTGTCGAAATGAGTGGCAGTATTCCAAGCAATGCCTCCATCTAGTGGCCAACTACTGCAAACACGTTATTTTGTGGCTTTGGAAATTAATGTGGCTTCATATAAAATTGAATTTTATTTGTCACATGCTTCGTAAATAACATGATTAGACTAACAGTGAAATGCTTACTTACGGGACCTTTTTCAATAACGCAGAGATAAAGATCAAAAATACATTTTGACGAGGTCAAAAAACGTGGCAATAATAGAATGGTCAGTTTGCATTCGAAGCGGCAAGTGACGGGAAAAACACACCTCTGAAAGCAGTTGATGGCCATTGTTAAAAGAGGAGGAGCACAGAGCTTTCTAGGGTTACTACACTTATTGCTCAATTCCCAAAAATGTGTGAACTGCATCATTTTAGAATAGGAGTTTTTAGCTGCTGCATGGTTTATGCGCGTTAGCGCTAACCAATGGCGTCTACGGGGTTGAATGCATAGGGGAGACCGGGGCGAAATGTAACACGTAGGCTTACATTATATTCACAGTATGATCCTTGTCTGAGTGCCAGGGAAGTTTTTTTGGGGGACGTTCAAGTCATCAATATGTTGCCAACTGGCAACAAGATAATCTTTAAAGTTTGCGATCTAGCTCATGATTGGCCCAAATGGGGTAAATGCAGATGAGCAACCCTCAGCCTATTTATAGCCACTATAAAGCATCAGTTGGGCTAACGATGATGCTTATTGCTGAATAGCACACCTGCCTGATAATATGGACCAACATGTTATTGGGCTCATTTCTGGAGGGGGAAATTTATATTTTAGATGTCAGCATCATTGTATTTTTATTCATTTTGGAGTAGAATGTCCTTTTAAAATGTCACCAGAATTGACCTTTTCACAGTCACTAGCCGCAAAGAAATTGTAGGTCCCTCAGCGACCTATAGCATGCTGTGATATGTACTTTTGTCAGTACAGTGCCTTCAGAAAGTATTCAAACCCCTTTACTTTTTACACATTTTATTGTGTTACAGCCTGAATTCAAAATGGATTAAATTTAGATTTTTTTTGTCCCTGGCTTACACACAATACCCCATAATGTCAAAGTGGAATTATGTTTTTTACAAATTAATTACAAAAAATTAAAAGCTGAAATGACTTGAGTCAATAAGTACTCAACCCCTTTGTTATGGCAAGCCTAAATAAGTTCAGGAGTAAACATTTGCTTAACAAGTCACATAATAAGTTGCATGGACTCACTCTGTCTACAATAATAGTGTTTAACATGATTTGTGAATGAATACCTCATCTCTGTACACCACACATACAATTATCTGTAATGTCCCTCAGTCGAGCAGGGAATTTCAAACACAGATTCAACCACAAAGACCAGGGAGGTTTTCCAATGCCTCACAAAAAAAGGGCACCTATTGGTAGATGAGTAAAAATAAAAATAAAAGCAGACATTGAATATCCCTTTGAGCATGGTGAAGTTATTAATTACGCTTTGGATGGTGTATGAATACACCCAGTCACTACAAAGATACAGGCGTCCTTCCTAACTCAGTTGCCGGAGACAAAGGAAACTGCTCAGGGATTTCACCATGAGGCTAATGGTGACTTTAAAACAGTTACAGACTTTAATGGCTGTGATAGGAGAAAACTGAGGGTGGATCAACAACATTGTAGTTACTCCACAATACTAAACAAATTGACAGAGTGAAAGAAGGAAGCCTGTACAGAATAAAAATATTCCAAAACATGCATTATGTTTGCAAATAAATGTGGCAAAGCAATTAACTTTTTGTCCTGAATGCAAAGTGTTATGTTTGGGGCAAATCCAATAGACCACATTACTGAGTACCACTCTCCATATTTTCAAGTGTAGTGGTGGTTGCGTCATGTTATGGGTATGCTTGTAATCGTTAAGGACTGGGGAGTTTTTCAGGATAAAAAAGACACGAAATGGAGCAAAGCACAGGCAAACTCCTAGTGGAAAACCTTGTTCAGTCTGGGAGATAAATTCACCGTTCAGCAGGACAATAAACTAAAACACAAGGCCAAATCTACACTGGAGTTGCTTACCAAGAAGACAGAGAATGTTCCTTTGAGTGGCCAAATTACATTTTTGACTTAAATCTACATGAAAATCTATGGTAAGACCTGAAAATGGTTGTCTAGCAATGATCAACAACCAATTTGACAGAGCTGGAATAATTTTGAAAAGAATAATGGGCAAATGTTGCACAATCCAAGTGTGGAAAGCTCTTAGAGACTTACCCAGAAAGACTCACAGCTGTAATCGCTGCCAAAGGTGCTTCTACAATGTATGGACTCAGGGGTGTGAATACACAATAAATTAGCAAACATAAAAAAATTTTTTTATGGGGTATTAATGTGTAGATGGGTAATTTTTAAAATATTTAATCCATTTTGAATTCAACAAAATTTGGAATAAGTCCAGGGGTGTGAATACTTTCTGAAGGCACTGTATATACTGTTAAGGCTAGTATATTATATAACATCAGGGCCATCTGGGCAAGTGGCTTTGTGAGTATTCACTCTTGAGAGTTTTCCTTACGTCAGCCTCGGAGAGTGAAAGCACATGGTTGTCCAGAACAGCGAGAGTCCTCCTGGTTAGTTCAGTGTTGTCTGCCTTGAAGCATAAAATGTATTATGCTTGTCTGGGAGCGAGGCCTTGATGGACATCACACGGCTGGATTTGCCTTTGTAGTCCATAATAGCCGGTAATCCTTGCCACATGCGCCGCACGTCTTAGTTGTCGTACTCTGATTCCAGTTTTTTGCATCCCTAATGGATTTTCAGAGCTCGCACCTGCTTGCCTTGTACACATCCATGTCAACGGTGATGAATGCTGCAGTACGGGCCGTCAGCATGGATCTCACTGTTAATCCATGGTTTTTGGTTGGGGTATGTCCGGATTGTTATTGTAGGTTCAACAACATCAACACATTTCCTGATGAAACCTGTGACTGATGATGTCTAATCCATTCATGTCAATGGATGAGTCCTGGGTGGATGAGTCTTTGAACATATTCCAATCAATACCATCAAAGCAATCCTGCAGCATTGAGTCCGCCTCCTCCATCCAGCACCTCACTATTCTCTCTGTTGATTGGTCCTCTTGAGTAGCTGTTTGTAGGCGTGGAGTAGGAACAGAGATACGTGATCTGATTGGCCGAAGTGGGGGCGGAGGATGGCTTTTTACGCGTTGCGGATGTTTATGTATACATGGTCTAGTATGCGTTGCTCTCGCGTGGGACAGGAGACATGCTTATGATATTTTGGAAGGACTCGTTTTAGGTTTGCCTAGATTAAATATCTTGATATGATAAAGACTGCTTCTGGATGAGAGGATTCTTGCTGGCTAATTTTCTCATACAGTTCGCTGAGTACCACTCAGTGTTGTGGTGTTGGCTTGTGGCGGTATGTAAACATCGGTGGTGATAACAGACGTCAATCCCCTCGGCAGATAGTAGGGCCAGCATTTTAGCATCAGAAACTCCAGATTGGGTGAACAGGAGCTTGAGATGACTTCCACATCATCACACCAAGAAGAGGAAGCTCCTCCCCCTAACTCTTGCCATAGGCCGCTGTTCGATCCATGAGAAAAATTGAGAACCCATCTGGTTGAATAGCAGTGTTCGTTGTAGTTTCCGTCAGCCGTGTTTACTTGAAGACAAAAACACAGCATTCCTTGACGTCTCGTTGTGATGTTAGCCACACTCTGAGTTCATCCACTTTATTATCCTGTGATCGGACATTAGCCAGAATAATACCAGGAAGAGAAGGATGTGTTGCCCGACGTTTCAGCTTCGCTCAGAGGCCCCTTTTTCTTTCTCTTCTTCGCCGGCGCTTGCTTCGGTCGTCTCGATCGTGTGATCCCATAACAGTTAAGCACGTTGTAAAGGGGGCGCTTGCTTCGGTCGTCTCGATCGCGTGATCCCATAACAGTTAAGCCCGTTGTAAAGGGGGCGCTTGCTTCGGTCGTCTCGATCGTGTGATCCCATAACAGTTAAGCCCGTTGTAAAGGGGGCGCTTGCTTCGGTCGTCTCGATCGTGTGATCCCATAACAGTTAAGCCCGTTGTAAAGGGGGCGCTTGCTTCGGTCGTCTCGATCGTGTGATCCCATAACAGTTAAGTCCGTTGTACAGGGGACAAAGGAACAAATGTATTTCAGATCTGGTAGGTTGAAAGATACATTTGTTGCTTCCGATCTAATGTCCAGAAGAGTTTGGTGGTTGTAGGAAATTCTAACAAAAGTGTCTTAACGCAGAAATGCACATAAAATAGAAAAGTAAAGAGGGAGCCTGCTTCATACCTTTAAATATATATGAATAGAATTGATTGTCTTTCATTCAGAAGATGATACATGAAAGCACGATGCAACAGTCTCTAACTCTTGTGTGGTTGTGAACGTACCCTCAGGTTGCGTATTGCCTTCAAGTGGATGGTGAGGGCGTTTTCTGGGTACCTCTCCACTGACCAGCTCCTTCTGCTGTGGGACCGAATCCTGGGTTACGATTCACTGGAGATAGCTGCAGGTATGGCAGCCCTCACGTGATACTAGTGATAATAGAGATATGTAATCACGTATTAATAACACAATACACTTTGTGACAGTGCATTCTAGTATTAAAAGTTAGTTCACTAGTTGCTACATAATTATTTAGATGTGTGTTATATTGTATTATCAAAGGGCTGCACTGATGCTTAAGTGTAGTGAGGGCATTTCCCCCTCTCTCCTCTCCCCCTCTCTCCTCTCCCCCTTTCTCCTCTCCCCCTCTCTGGCCTCAGCTGAGGTGAGTGTGCCGTTCACTGAGGGGGAGAGAGGGGGTGGGTGACTCTCTGGTTCCAGCTCGGTCCCCTCACCCCCCCCTCTCTCTCTCTCGCACACGAGTGTACACACACACACACATACAAACTGGCCTCCACTCTGGCCCGGGGTGACTGAAATAGCTCCGGACTCCCAACTAGCACCAGTAACCCAGTCTTCTGCATGCACATGCCCTAAAAACGCTGAGTGGTCATTTCAAACCCCCTGCCGCCCACCCTACCCCCTTACTAGACCCGAAACGCTCACGGGTCTGTACACAGGTTGTGTGTGTGTGTGTGTGTGTGTGTGTGTGTGTGTGTGTGTGTGTGTGTGTGTGTGTGTGTGTGTGTGTGTGTGTGTGTGTGTGTGTGTGTGTGTGTGTGTGTGTGTGTGTGTGTGTGTGTGTGAGTGAGTGAGTGAGAGAGACCATTAAGTCTTGTTAAATGACTTTTTATTTAATTTTTTACAGATGACACAAGAACATATGTATTGAGCATTAATAAGATCACGATCTGTACCAACTATGAACCCACTTAAGACAGACCTTACACTGTTTCCCCAGAGCATTTGACTGACAGCCATAATAAACCTTAAACCAGGTGAACCTCCCACTGTCCCCTCTTGCCTCCCTCCTCCAGAATGTGACACACAGGCATCAGGTTGACCTGATGCTAAGATGCTGGCCCGCAGTATTTGCTTGCTCATTTACCACCTGATCCACTGGAGAAGGTATCATAACATGGCTTCTTATTTTTAGAGTCAGAGCCGAGGGCCTGAAATATTAGACCCTTTCTGTAAATCCCAAAAGGCCCGGGCGGGGGAACGGCATATTCCCTGCATGAAGCATGCCAGGGCAATCTGCAGCTCAATAGTGTTTTTTAAAATGTGGAACTTTCTTTACATGCACTGGTTGGTTTGTGTGAGTCTGCTGTTGGTCAGAGATTGTGTGTTGGTGTTTTGACAAAATGGCCGCTGACTGATGTAAATGTTCTCTTTGACGACCACCCTCACCACAGGCTGTCCTCGCCGACCTTTCAACTCGGAAGGTCATGCCCCTCATCCAGATCTTCCTGTTCGCCACCTGTCACCTGAAGATCTTTTTGTGTGTGCGTGCGTGTGTGCGTGCGAGAGAGAGATGTGTTTGTGCGCACCGGAGGGGACGTGAAAAATTGCCTGTTTCCATGCCAACGCCAGCGATTGTCCGTCAGTCAGAGATGCCAACCACAGCGTTTATGGAGTATGAAAAGGCACAAAAAATGACCTCTGAAACCGTGTATATTCATCCCGCCCTTTCCTTTGACTGGGTCAAAGCTGCATGTCCTCTGCATTCACGCTACATAAATAGCTATCAACATGTATCATATTATTAGATATATTATACATTATGTAAGTATAGCCCTCAGATAAGCTAAGCAGACCTAACCTCCTTAAGCTATGCCCTTTAAGTAAGATGATACATACAGTATGCCACATTCTTGGAACCAGCTTGAAGAGTCAAATGAAAGCTGGATTGCATGGAACAGTGTTGTATTGGGTTGTAATTGGCATTGTGAGAGAGGACAGTGGTAGCTATCTACAGTGTGACCATTGATAAGTGTTCATGAAACACTGATAAGTGTTTGAATGGGCTCTTAAAAATCTTATTTTAGTGAAGCGCACCCTGCAATAATAATCCTGTGTTAGGAGCGGATTGGAAGCTGCCGTGTGCCGGTTTCCTCAAACAAATTATCTCAGTTAATTATCTAGGTCGTAATTAATCATTATTAAAATAATATTATAATGTTAGTTTTTAATATGCCAGATATTATAATGAGAAATGACTTGTATTTATACGCATTACAATACTACCAAGTTTTTCTCAGTATTGTTTTATATATATTAAAAAAAATCTGTAAACATTTTTTTTACGGATTTCCTGAATTATTGCATTCACATTTTAGATTTAAGCAGTAAGGCCCAAGGGGGTGTGGTATATGGCCAATATACCATGGCTAAGGGCTGTTCTTATGCACGACACAATGCTAGATACAGACCTTAGCCGTGGTATATTGGTCATATATCACAAACCCCCGAGGAGCCTTATTGCTATTATAAACTGGTTACCAACGTAATTAGAGCAGTAAAAATAAATGCTTTCGCATACCCATTGTATACGGTCTGATATACCATGGCTTTCAGCCAATCAGCATTCAGGGCTTGAACCACCCAGTTTACAATTGTATTTGTCTCATCTTACTATTTGATCCCATAACCTGTTTCCTTCAGTTTTATACCCATTGTCAAATGCATCTGCCCAGATTACTTAACCCTCCTGTTATGTTGTGGGTCAATTTGACCCGTTTCCACTTTTGCGTTGTCTAAAATACTAGTTAACCACTCTTTTTCGCCATGAAATTACATGACTTTTCCTCATTTAGGGTCATGAACCTAACTGCAAAATGTGGACACACTGATGTGTTGTGGAATGTCTGTGTACATTTTGTATACAAACATGATGTTGTGGGTCATTTTGACCCGGAGGCTTTCATGTGTATATATATTTGCACAGGTGCAAAACAAAAAAGTGTCTTTGATGTATTTTGTTTTGACTGGTCCTGGTTGCACTTTTAGAATTGTGTTTGGGTTAAAAAGGGCTTTCCCAAGCTTCTCCTCAGTGTGAGAGCAGCAGGTCCCTGACACAGACACTCAAAAATGAGCTCCAAAAGATTTTCAATCAATGAAGTCTTATCACAAATTCTGGACTGTGACAGTGAAAAAGAAGAAGAGGTTTCAGAGACAGAGGATATTTCAGAGATAGAGGACAATGCTGTTGATGATCCAGATTTTGTCTTCATTGAAGAGGATTCAGAGGAGGAGTCTGCCGTACCATCCCCTACATCAGATGAGAGACAGAGCATGCAACAAGCATCATCAAGAGAAGAGAAGACATGGAAGTCTAAAGATGGTCATATTGAATGGTCACCGTCACCACAACGAGGTCAAGGTAGACTCTCAGCTTCCAATGTAATAAAAATGGTTCCAGGACCTACACGATTTGCTGTCACTCGAGTCCATGACATACAATCAGCTTTTGAGCTCTTTTTACCCCAAGCAATAGAGAAGATTGTTCTGGACATGACCAACTTGGAGGGGAGCCGTGTGTTTCAAGAGAACTGGAAGCCACTGGATCGGATTGACTTGCATGCATACATTGGATTGCTCATATTAGCTGGAGTCTACCGGTCAAACGGAGAAGCAACGGCCAGCCTGTGGAATGAAGAGAATGGAAGGCCAATATTTCGGGCAACAATGTCTCTACAAGAATTCCACATAATTTCTCGGGTGATTCGCTTTGATAACCGTGATACCAGACCGGGTCGACGTGAAAGAGACAAACTAGCTGCAATCAGAGATGTATGGGATAAATGGGTGGAAATTCTACCGTTACTGTACAATCCCAGTCCTCATGTTACAGTTGATGAACGCCTTGTTCCATTCAGAGGACGTTGTCCCTTCAGACAGTATATGCCAAACAAGCCTGCAAAATATGGCATCAAAATATGGGCAGCATGTGATGCCACATCAAGCTATGCATGGAATATGCAAGTTTACACTGGGAAGCCACCCGGGCGGAGTGCCTGAGAAAAACCAGGGGATGCGGGTGGTGCTGGACATGAGTGAAGGGCTGCAAGGTCATAACATCACGTGTGACAACTTCTTCACATCCTACCGCCTTGGTGTTGAACTACAGAAGAGAAAGCTGACCATGGTTGGAACAATCAGAAAAAACAAACCTGAACTTCCCAGTGAGCTTCTGAAAATGCAGGGCAGAACTGTGCATTCCTCTAAATTTGCTTTCTCTGAAAATGCAACTGTTGTTTCATACTGCCCAAAGAAGAACAAGAATGTTCTTGTAATGAGCACAATGCACAAAGATGCATCGCTGAGTGCAAGAGAGGACATCAAGCCACAAATAATACTGGACTACAATTCCACCAAAGGAGGAGTTGACAATTTGGATAAAGTCACAGCAACATATAGTTGTCAGCGCATGACTGCCCGCTGGCCTTTGGTGATTTTCTACAACATTGTGGATGTGTCTGCTTACAATGCCTATGTCCTGTGGACTGAAATCAACCAGCAATGGAATGGTGGCAAATTGTACCGACGCCTCGGCTTTTCCTAGAGGAGCTCGGCAAAGCTCTCATCACTCCCAAGATCCAGAGGAGAGTCCGGCCTCCTCGGCCGACAGCAGCTGCATCTGCCGTCCAGAAAATTCAAGCTGGACCATCAACACATGCCTCCAATCAACCAGAAATGGATCCAGTGGATACAGGCAGTGGCAAGAAACGGAAAAGATGCCAGCTCTGCCCCCTCGACAAGACAGTAAAACAAGCACCACTTGTGTAGAATGCAATAAATACATCTGCAGAAAGCACACACACACATTGTGTTCAACATGTAGAGAGAAAGACTGAAGGGATAATATGGACCAATAGGGGGAAAAAAACCTACTTGGGGAAACTGAAAAATCTTGTTTGTGAGAAAGGAAATATGTTTAACAAATAGTTCTTAAATATTGTTTAAAAAAAATAAAAAGTATTGTATTTCTTCTTTCTGAAATGTCTGATAAGACAAAATAAAGTTGTTTCTGTTTTTACTTAATTCTTTGACTGTCTTGAGTGTGTTTAAACTGTGCGGGTCAATTTGACCCGTAACATAATGGATGTCATTTTTTTCCAGCAAAGCACAAGGGTTAAGTTTCTTTCTATGTCAATGATATCAATGTCTCTGAGTTAAGGGGACGTCAATCAATCATAACATGTTTTATTTTTGTTTTTCAATTAAAATACAATGAGAACGACTGTATAATTACTAGTTTTTATCTTCAGTTTGACTTCACCTCTGTAGAATAGCTTAATACCTTGACAAACTCATTATTCCATCGCCCTTCACTAAGATGTAACATATGGTGCCTGGATCTCTGTTTGGCAGCCTCCTTCCATTCTGCCAAAGCAGCAGCATGAATGCTCCGTCGTCCAACATAATTAAATGTCAGTCTTCTTATTGGATAGGGTAAATATTTGGATGTGGTGTACTGTACTTTGGCCGCTCACCAGAGCATTGAGCCCGAGGAGTCAGTAGGCAGAATCAGTAATTGACAGGTAGCAGCACTGAGCGACTACACGATCCGCCCCCAGCACACCCTGGCGTCTGCTCTGCCTTGGTATTGGCTGCCTTCCCCACATCCATTCTGGACGCTCCTATCCAATTATGTCGCTCCTTTTTTTTACTGCCCTCCTTCTCTCCCTCCTTCTCTCCCTCCTTCTCTTCCTCCTTCTCTCCCTCCTTCTCTCCCTCCTTCTCTCCCTCTCTCATGCTGGTCATGCCTGCTACATCTGCTCCACGTTTACCCAGACTCCCACGGCCTTTCCTGCTTATGCAAGCGTGGTCCAGTTGATAGTAATGATACAGATATGGGAATAGTGGGCCAAATGTATTCATTTCAGTGTCAAACAAGCAGAGGGGCGGACTAGGACCAGAAATCGGCCCTGGCATTTCTATCACACCAGACCATTTTTTTCCCTTGAGGCCCCAATAATTAGCCAGATCATTTTGCCCTAAACAAAACAAGTTAGACAGGCCCACTGGGCTAACAATGAATCAGCCTATCTGGCATTTGCCCGAAATGCCAGATAGCCAGTCCGCCCCTGAAGAAACATCCAATAAAGCGTTTGCATTTTTTTTAGGCTATAACATGAAAATGTAGCCTATAACTTGCCACTGTTCGAATTTACAGAAGGCTATATACATATGAGTCATTACTATTAGTCTAATAAAATGTATAGCCTAAATGGGGACCCATTGAGATAACATATTAGGCTACTGTAGCCTGGTTAATAATTTTCTTTAGACCATGAATGCAGACTTCCCACTGGGCACACACTCGTTTAATCAACGTTGTTTCCATGTCATTTCAACGTGGAATAGACGTTGAATTGACGTCTGTGCCCAGTGGATTTATGGGCTACTGCATTAAAATCGGTCTCCTAATTTCATTTTTTTTTGTATTATTAATATTAAATGTGCAGTCATCTGACAACTAAAACTAAAGCCTAATAGCCTATTATTTTATTTCGTTGCTTATAGGTTACATTACCCTCCTGTGGGTTAGGGTTGTTACTAACCTGATTTAGTGTATCTACCAACTATCTATTAGCATCAGGTGTGCTAGATTAGGGGTTGGAGTGAAAATGTACAGGATGACTCAACGGAAACAATGTTAGAGAGCCCTGGCCTATAGAAATGCTGGCCATGCACGTATGTCTGATCAATAAAGGAATGAGACGCTTTTCCCCGGCGCCACGCGTGTTAAAAAGTGGCAAAGGGGGTGTCTCGATTAACCAATCACACTCTGCCATGTTGGACAGTCTGGCCAATGACAGCGCTCTGCAAGGAGGAAACCGTGGATGATAGGTGTCGCACGATGGGGAGGAAAACAAAAAAGTGAAGTGGCGAATGGACCGCATCACAATGGCGAGAAAACACCCCCGAAGTTTTGGAGAATTCCTTTGCTTTGAAGGCAGTTGAACATAGCGACAAGCCCCGGGGGGAACGTGAGTCGTTAAAGGAAATGCCAGTGTCTGCGGCGTGGGCTTCCACAGTGTTCAGAACACGACACATTGTAGCCGCCACATCCCCCCCACTGCAGTCAAACGAAGGACAAATTGTTACTATGTAGCCTAGCATATCATCCCCGCGTAAAAAAAACCTCCTCCACACATCAGGGAGAGAATAGGCTAGTTCGTTTTGCATTGGCCGGTGCCCCGGGTGAACGGAATTTGAGTATTTTAGACGATTCCATTAGTCCTAAAGAGAAATCTACCTTCCCGGGGCAGCGAGCAATGCAAAACGAACTCGCTCACTACATTTACAGTGGCTGATGTCAAGTGACCGACTTCCGCCCGTTGGCTTCAGTTCAGCGTTAGCCGGCAAGCAGTTGAGATACGAAGCCAGGGGAGGTATACAGACAGATGTTGTCAAACGAAGAAATGGAAACCTGACATTAACTTTTAATAGGAAAAGAGAGTAAACGTCGTCGTGGGCGTCTGTCGTATGTGGACGCGGAGGTGAAACTGGAGGGAATAGGGTGCCAGGGAGAAGCTGATGAATACCTTTTATTTTCCAACTTTCATTTGAGGAGGCGGACCTCTGACTGCGTGTTCAATATGCTGAAAGCAAGCCCGATGTGTGCATACTGTATGTGGAAGTACAGATAGGCTACTATTTTGTCTTTATTAAATCATGAGGATCGGATACATTACACTTTAAACCGCGTTGGACACGCAGCTCATTCTTTCGTGGCAGCGAGCTATAGCCTATTTATTTGTTCGTGTGTGTTTTTTTTCAGACAGAAGAACCATACTTCTATCCAAGCTTTTTTTTTTTCTTTTGGAAGTTGACTTTAACAAAGTAGGCTATACTACCGGTTTGTCTCGTAGAGCTAGCTTTAAATCGTTCTATAAAATCTGGTATCAAGTAACGCATGAGGGGAATCGCTTGAGGTCTAGCCTACTTTATACAACGCACTGGAGTAGGCCTATCATTTTTTGGATGGAGTTTTGAAGTATTATGGCCTAATTTGACGTTGCGAACACTTGAATTAGATAATTATTTCTTGTAGACAGGCCTAGCCTATTCATTGTCATTATGTATAGCCTATAGATACAAATATTGGAGCATTTCTAAACACCAACAGCTCCTAGTCTATTTCGCTGTTATCTACTCATTTGTGGTATTTATCTAAACACAGCGGGTTTTTAAAGTTGATGCATTTTATGTAACTGTTGTCTGGCGTTTCATTCTTGTGACTCGACATATTCGAATATTTATACCCCAAACGCAATTCTCCACGTAGTCTTGGCACCCGGCAGAATCCTTGGAGAAAGCGATCCATTTCGGGAGAGCCATTATTTTTGTATTTATTCTCTCTTCACACGGAAAAGAATTAGTGGCTCCCCCCACGATGAGTTACTTCTACCAAGCAGTGCTTCTATTGCTACGTGGACTCGTAATCTCTGCGGTACTGGGATTGGAAAGCAGCTACTCAACAGATCTGTCGACCCGTTCTGTTAATGCCGCAATTGTAGCCACTACAGGTGAGTGTGCCAATCCAATATATACACTGTTGCCTATTATTCACGCATGTTTATCGCTTCGCGTTGTCAGATAATGCCACCCTGACTGTACAGTCCTTCTGGAAGACTGATGGTAAGCGGGAGTCGTGCCTACGTAGGCAGTCACATTTCTTTCTAGCTAGCAGGTTGTAACGGGCTAATGTGATGCTCCCAGTGATGTAGTGGTGCCTGGAGAAGTGGGTATACTCACATTTTGCCAAAACGTTTTTTCAAATTGTTCTCCTATGGGGACAGCCAAAGAACCCCTTTAGGTTCTAGATAGCACATTTTTTCTAAGAGTGCAACCCAAGCTGTACTGTATAGGCCTACTATTGAAATAGATAAATGAGGTTGTCAACTGAGTCAGAAATTCACAGGTTTAGGATTTCCCATTGTTTTCAGGTTTTCGCTCTGTCACACTGTTTTAATAGAAAGAACATCTGATTTTGTTATTTGAGTCCACAACAATGCTTAACCCACCTCAGACCACTCTAAAGGCCTTTTCACACAGTGTTGTTCTTAGTCCCAGGCTAGCTTAGCCTGTGTTCACACAATCATTTGTGAACCCTGGACTAAGCGTTAGCCCTGGGCTAAGGATTCACACATGTATTCCAAAGCCCTGGGCTAACTGACATGCGACCAGCATTCTATCTCTGACACACAACCAATGCTATAAGCAATAAGACAGTTATTAACACATTATTGTTCCTCTTGCTTCTAGCCTAGCATTTTGAAATTCGATCTGGCCCCTGTACAGAGAATGCTGTGCAGTGCACAAACGAGACATCACCTTTTCTGATCCAGGCGAAATCATGCAACAAGTATTATCATGGATATATCCAATTAAAAGTCAATATAAAAGCTATGAAAACAGAGGAAAATTTAGCTTTTACTGTCTTTTGAGCTGCAGAGTTTGTAGCTTAGGGCCAGTCTTGTGGTTCTGTTCTATCCCCGGTGAAAATCTGTCGATGTGCCCTGAGCAAGGCATAACCCTAATTGCTCCTGTAAGTCGCTGGAAAGAGCGTCTGCTAAATGACTAATTATAATTAATTATATAATTATAATATAATTATACTGGGGAGCGGTCGAAATTTATACAATTGTTACCCTGAGGAAAATGGGGGAGGGTCATGCTTTTTCAATGTCAGTCAATGGGAGGGTTTAGTATTTTTTTTAAAAATGTAGTCCAGGGGAGACCAGGTCTACTGATGTTCAGTTTGAGAGGGAGAGCGCGAAGATGAGAAGGAGAACCAGAGGTAAGCTTGCTGCTGCTTGAATTGATTTTAATAAAAACAATATGTTTCGTTGCCCATAATGAAGCTATTTATCAGAGTTATTGACCTCACAATAAGACATATTCGAGTATTTTACATAACTTCCATTACAATGAAGCGGTATCTGTGGAGATGGACAGTTCATGGGTGCCGAAAGTAGGCTAATTCGAGAATACTTATTCATTTAAACATTTTAATTTGACTTTAGGCTTCTAACAACAAGAGGGCTTTGTGTTGGAGCCTATTTCTTCCTATTCAAGAAACAAGAGGTAGGCCTACCTGTTTGACAGACTAAATTATAGTCTACTATCCATATACTTTGTCAGCCAATTCCTTCAGTCACCATGCACTCCTTAAATAGCTCAGTGTCAGTGAAGAGCTTGGTGTGTTACGTTAAAACCTGGGCTCGAATTGAAGGGGTGTGTGAGGGTTTTGTGGGTTTTGTTAAAGAACATGTCTAAAAGCATAGGCCTACCCCTTGTTAACTTAAGATAAAACAATAAATAATGGACCTGATTTAAATAAAGCAATCTATAACAACGCTTTTGTCCGCAATGCTTTGAGCTAGAAACATATGAGATATCTTTGGTTTGTCTCTGACATTCGGACCTTCCATAGCCGAGGATATTTCTTTTTAAACTTTGCTTGGGAAGTAATGTGTGATTCTGTCACTATCAATTGACGTTCGACATTTCAACAGGCTATTAAACAACATACTAACTCTAAATGTGACCTGTTTCAAGAAGCTAGGCGTATGTCGCAAGTCACTACTTCACAGGAGAGGCATTTTAATGTTTTTGTTTTATTTTATTTTTATCTAAATGCATTTTGGGGCCTTAATAACAAACTTGTAAATACGAATAAAATTGTTAAATCACGAGCCTAGTTGGTTAAGCCACGGAAAAAGACAGGAACCTTCCCGCTAGCCATGATTGGCTGAGATAGTGGATGGCTGGACATGCCGAGAGATTAGTTCAGATTGGTCTGCCATGTAACTTGCTTCTGTCTATAACATGAGCTGCTCAGTATGTCTAGGTAATCCTTGCCACCGTGGCTTTTTTTGAAAGATCTAACGTTAGCCACGGAGAACTGCAAAAGTGTTCAAATCAAATTGTATTTGTCACATACACATGTTTAGCAGATGTTATTGCGGGTGTAGCGAAATGCTTGTGTAAAATATATTTTTTCCAGCTGTATGTAATAACACAAAACATTTCCTGGGCTAATAATGTAAGAAATAACACACAAAAAAAACAAAATACTGCACAGTTGCTTAGGAGCTAGAAGCAGAGCTGCCATGTCTGTTGGCGCCACTGCTCTCAACAACATTGCTGCCCTGAATTCAGCAGGCGCTATCGACAAAGATCAGTGGGAAAAAAGTTGTGATGGACTACTTTCTGCACACGGTCAGTGTAAACCGTGACTTGGCACAACGGGCCAAACAAGCTGTCGCTAGCTACAAACGGCTACAAACAACATTCATCCATGTATATGGGTAAGAGTCTAGCTCCATTTTCAGATATTATACGTTTAAAATGTTCTCAAAGTCATGTTCATTGCAAGTTAAAGCGTACTGTTAGCTAGCTAGCAAACATTAGCTTGCTGGCTCGCTAACTAATGTTACATGTATGATCTGTGTAGTAATATTATTAGTATATTAGAAAGCCAATTGAATTACTAGTTATAGCCTAATGTTAGCTAGCTAGCTAACATTGAACCTAATTGGTTAGCTTTAGCTACCTGTAGATTCATACTACAGCATTTCATGCATGTGGCTAGCTATGACAATCCGTTTGTACTGTAGTTATGGGTTGTAATTATGGTTAATTATTTAGCTAGCTATCTACATGTCTAAACAAAAGACTCCACTTTGCTAGATGATTACATGACCCATCAAGTTAGCCAGGTGTGTCAGGGGGTGATTACGACCATCTATTGTATTTCATGAACATGTGTACATGTCTAGACAAGAGTGATCCATCCACTTAGCTAGATGTGGCTGGGGAGTCGTTATAGCATTTCTTTCACATGACCCATCAATTTAGACAAGTGTGTCTGGGTAAGCATCATCTAATAATTATAAGATATTTTTTTCTGGACACTTTTTATTTTTTATATTGCTACTATGCAAATATGCAAGTAACAATTTCACTGTACCGTTTACACCTGTATCCTGTGCACGTGACAAATACACTTTGATTTTATTTGATATAGTGTGTGTTTACCAGAGACTGTAATGATTAGGATATAGGCCAAGGACTAGATAAAGTGTATTTTTACATGGCGTTTTTCCTTATTGTAGGCTACTACTTTCACCTCTTTTAGTCTTGAAATCTTTGGTTGTTTACTACACTACCTTACTCTGTTTAGCACATGGCCTCAGGTGAATCCTTAAAGGGATGGGTCGGGCTAATGCTTAAGAGGGTGTGAACGATGCTGAATGGGTGTAGACAAAGAAGAGCTCTCCAGTAGGTACCAAAACATTCAAGAGCCATTTTCTCAAAGTGGTGTTACAAGTTTATTAACTTTCAAAGCAGAATTACTTTCCCATTGTTCATCAACTGCAGTGTATGATATACCATTTTGTAGCTCCGAGTCTCAACTTTTATCCAATGTAAAAAAAAACACAATTTCCAAATTTTACTACATAAGACCGAATCGAGGCGGTCGGTCCCAAATCATTTACATTTACATTTTAGTCAGGAGCAAACCAGGTAGCCTTATTTAGGCTATATTATTAGTATTATTTCAAGGCTATAGCCCGCCATTTTAAGAAATAAATAGTGAAACATTTGTGACACGCTACAGGCTGGCAGGAGCGCTCAGGATTTCAAGAACACATCAACAACAGCACTTCAACATGCCTATACGTTTCGCATTCAGGATGTATAAAATGAAAATTAATAATGAAACAAAAAAAATGCCTTATTAGGCTATACATTAATTCTACAGTGCCTTTGAATTCACTTTTAGAAACAGGACTTTGGCCAGTCTTTGGTTTGAGGATCATGCGGTGAGCTATGCAGGCCTAGTTTGTTAATTTAGTCTAGCAGCTGCTCTTATATTCCCATACCCTAATCACAGTCAACACAAATCTATTTTGTAACAACAATGTCATGGAATAAAATAGAATAATTTACAAAAATGATAGTTTTCCCAAATGATTTTTTTTTACTGCATTATAGGCCTACCTGATGATATGCGGCTGCTGTGTTATTCAACTAATAGCCTTTTCTTGAATTCGTTGATGATCAGATACTTCAGTTGTAACTGGTTCTGTTGCGCTCCGTCTTTACAGTCGATAGACAACTTTAGCACTCTTCCAAACACAGACTATCTCCTCCTTTTAAACAATAGCCTGTATAGAAATCAAAACATCTCCTGTGCTGCAGCATGCGCTCATTCGTTGTCATGCTCTGTTGTGGTATGAAAAAAATATTCAGCCTGTCTCCGGTCATGTAAAATGACGTAGAATTACATGAAATGCGTCTATCAAAGGCAACAAAAAAAAAATTATCGGACCGCAAATAAGATGATAGGTTCATGCAGTGCTTTTATTATAAGGGATATCTTTTCACCCCTACCCTTGTCCACAGTGGTCTGTGAATCCACAACCTTCTGGCTACTTTTCCATATAATGCTTACAGAACGAAGAACAGTTTCTAAAACTGCATATCTAAACCACTTTGGTTTAATTATTAGTTTTCTTTCAAGTGTTCAGGGAGAGTCTGTAAAAATCTATTTTACTGAATGGAGGGCCATCCATTTTCCTTTCAGAGAGGTCCGATTTTTCTCCAGGTATCCCTCATTATAAATAACATAAGTGAGAAGATGATAGCCAGCCTGCATAGTCATCATTTTTGTTAGGCATAGCAACCAATGTTTTTGCATGGATGAAAGTATTTCGTTTTTTTATCCTCGGATGGAAGGATGAAATGGTATGTTACGCTACTTATCAAAACGGCCAGAAAAGCCTTACAGGCATCACAAGCATATGTAAATTAAGTGACAGTGAGAATTTGTGATTGGACAGTGAGCATTCTAGGCGTTGTTCTTGACCCTGTTTCACACTGGCAATGTGTTAACCCTGCACCGGAACAGGGCCAGCTATCCCTGGGCTGAGGTTGGTGCTAGCCCACTTTAGAATGTGCAAGTGTGAACAGTCGCTTAGCCCTGGGCTAAAAGCTCCCTTATCCCAGGGTTAAGCAGGTCTAGCCCTGGGCTAAAAGCTCCCTTATCCCAGGGTTAAGCAGGTTCCTAGCCCTGGGCTAAAAGCTCCCTTATCCCAGGGTTAAGCAGGCTCCTAGCCCTGGGCTAAAAGCTCCCTTATCCCAGGGTTAAGCAGGTTCCTAGCCCTGGGCTAAAAGCTCCCTTATCCCAGGGTTAAGCAGGTTCCTAGCCCTGGGCTAAAAGCTCCCTTATCCCAGGGTTAAGCAGGCTCCTAGCCCTGGGCTAAGGTGCAGTGAACCCATTAAGACATTTAGATTTTTGAGTGTAGTTACCCTTTAAGTGTGCAGGCACTGTTGTTTGGTTAGCAGTGTTTCTGTAGCACACATGGAGGTGGAGTTTGCAAAACAAATTGCCACTAAATTGAAGCAAATAATCATGATATCATTCTGCCAGGTAGGCATAGGCTACTTTGTAGCTAGTTAACATTTAATTGGAAAGGTTTTTGGGAAGCCTTTCCATCTACCAGAAGATGGTTAGGCCTATCATTAGCATCTCTATATTTTTCCTGTTCCTAAATGGTTTGAAACCTGGACGTTTTACTTCATATTGAGGCATGTCTTACCTTGCTTCAAAGTAGCTGAGCCAAAATCACACCATAGAAACGTTGAGGGAAATATTCTATGAACACTTCCTCACGCGCTCTCATGTATTGGTTTTCTTATCAACTTTTTTAATTGTCTAGCAGCCAAAAGCATTATCCTAGTCATATTAGCAAACCATGATAGTTGTTGCAACTTTAGAATCTCGCGTGTGCATTTTAGAACTGTGTTTTCCTGCAAATTGCATTTTGGAACATTTGCGCATAGGCATACCGCCGTGTGCACATTGCTGCGCTTAAAATGTGAAGAAAAATTTAGTTTATCAACATTTGAAGCTAAATATTGTGATCTGTTCCATCAGCCTTATTAATTGATACGGTGTATACCTCCAAAAAAGTGAGGTACTGTTGGGTGTAGTGCAGAGAATTTTCATTACATTTACATTTACGTCATTTAGCAGACGCTCTTATCCAGAGCGACTTAGTTAGTGAATACATATATATATATATATATATATATATATATATATATATATATATATATATATATATATATATATATATATATATATATTTTATATATATATATTTTTATATATATATTTTTTTATACTGGCCCCCCATGGGAAGCGAACCCACAACCCTGGCGTTGCAAACTCCATGCTCTATCAACTGAGCTACATCCCTGCCGGCCATTCCCTCCCCTACCCTGGGCCAATTGTGCGCCGCCCATGAGTCTCCCGGTCGCGGCCGGCTGCGACAGAGCCTGGATTCGAACCAGGATCTAGTGGCACAGTTAGCACTGCGATGCAGTGCCTTAGACCACTGCGCCACTCATCCAACCTTAAAGTGGCACTCAGGTCTCCTTTTCACCTCATATAACACCTGATTTACTTAACAAAAGGTACATCTCAATAGGTGGTCCAGGTAAGTCTTGACATGGTACAAACAGACACGTGGGGGTGGACCTTTCCTCTTTTGTTCCTCAAGCAAGGGGGGAGGCCGATGACATCACAACTTCCCATCAGGCCAACCCCTTGAATACCCTACCTCCCTTGAACTTTGCAGTTGTCAAAAAAAAAAAAACTATTTTGCTGAAAACATATATATTTCTAACCTTTCAGTGTGTGTACTTTACTGTATTTATACTTGGGATATTGCTTTTCAACAGTAAAAGTAAAAACAAATCACTAGAGGACGTCTTGGAAGACAACCCATGTCTTCTAAACGTCCATGTGTAGTTGCACCGGGTTCGTTTTGAGATTAGAAAATGCTCTGTTATTAAATGTTTTGCTCCATGAAGTAATCCAACAATGTGTACACCATTTTGTCTATTTCAAATAATCTTCTCTCATTGACCGAGACCAGGTAGTGTCATCATGACATGCAGGACTTTGGAGTCATGGGTAACTGCATACATGGAGTGTATCTGAAAGTGGGTGTTGCTAAATAAGTGGGAGGATCATCACAAGTGGGTGTATGGAAACCTAACAGCTAATTGGGCAGATTGGTTGCCACTCAAGACCGTTCTTTTCTTTTTTTTTGTGTTACTTTCTACCCCTTTTTCTCCCCAATTTGTTAGTTAGTCTTGTCCCCTTCAAAACACGACCCCACCAAGCCGCACTGCTTCTTAACACACTGCTGGCTTAACCCGGAAGCCAGCCGCACCAACGTCTTAACCCGGAAGCCAGCCGCACCAACGCCTTAACCCGAAGCCAGCCGCATCAACGTCTTAACCCGAAGCCAGCCGCACCAACGTCTTGACCCGGAAGCCAGCCGCACCAACGTCTTAACCCGAAGCCAGCCGCACTAACGTCTTAACCCGGAAGCCAGCCGCACTAACGTCTTAACCGGAAGCCAGCCGCACCAACGTCTTAACCCGAAGCCAGCCGCACTAACGTCTTAACCGGAAGCCAGCCGCTACGTCTTAACCCGAAGCCAGCCGCACTAACGTCTTAACCCGGAAGCCAGCCGCACCAACGTCTTAACCCGAAGCCAGCCGCACTAACGTCTTAACCCGGAAGCCAGCCGCATCAACGTCTTAACCCGGAAGCCAGCCGCACCAACGTCTTAACCCGAAGCCAGCCGCACTAACGTCTTAACCCGAAGCCAGCCGCACCAACGTCTTAACCCGAAGCCAGCCGCACCAACGTCTTAACCCGGAAGCCAGCCGCACCAACGTCTTAACCCGAAGCCAGCCGCACTAACGCTCTTAACCCGAAGCCAGCCGCACCAACGTCTTAACCCGAAGCCAGCCGCACCAACGTCTTAACCCGAAGCCAGCCGCACCAACGTCTTAACCCGGAAGCCAGCCGCACCAACGTCTTAACCCGAAGCCAGCCGCTACGTCTTAACCCGAAGCCAGCCGCTCAACGTCTTAACCGAAGCCAGCCGCACCAACGTCTTAACCCGGAAGCCAGCCGCACCAACGTCTTAACCCGGAAGCCAGCCGCACCAACGTCTTAACCCGGAAGCCAGCCGCACCAACGTCTTAACCCGGAAGCCAGCCGCACGACGTCTTAACCCGGAAGCCAGCCGCACCAACGTCTTAACCCGGAAGCCAGCCGCACCAACGTCTTAACCCGAAGCCAGCCGCACCAACGTCTTAACCCGAAGCCAGCCGCACTAACGTCTTAACCCGGAAGCCAGCCGCACCAACGTCTTAACCCGAAGCCAGCCGCACCAACGTCTTAACCCGAAGCCAGCCGCACCAACGTCTTAACCCGAAGCCAGCCGCACTAACGTCTTAACCCGAAGCCAGCCGCACCAACGTCTTAACCCGGAAGCCAGCCGCACTAACGTCTTAACCCGAAGCCAGCCGCACTAACGCCTTAACCCGAAGCCAGCCGCACCAACGTCTTAACCCGGAAGCCAGCCGCACTAACGTCTTAACCCGGAAGCCAGCCGCACTAACGTCTTAACCCGAAGCCAGCCGCACCAACGTCTTAACCCGAAGCCAGCCGCACTAACGTCTTAACCCGAAGCCAGCCCACAACGTCTTAACCCGGAAGCCAGCCGCACCAACGTCTTAACCCGGAAGCCAGCCGCACCAACGTCTTAACCCGGAAGCCAGCCGCACCAACGTCTTAACCCGGAAGCCAGCCGCACCAACGTCTTAACCCGGAAGCCAGCCGCACCAACGTCTTAACCCGGAAGCCAGCCGCACCAACGTCTTAACCCGGAAGCCAGCCGCACCAACGTCTTAACCCGGAAGCCAGACGCACCAACGTCTTAACCCGGAAGCCAGCCGCACCAACGTGTCGGAGGAAACGCCGTACAGCTGGCAACCCAAGTCAGCGTGCATGCTCCCGGCCCGCCACAAGGAGTCGCTAGAGCGCAATGGGACGACACTGGGCCAATTGTGCGCCTCCTCATGGGTCTCCCGGTCGCGGCCGGCTGCGACACAGCCTGGGATCGAACCCGGGTCTGTAGTGACGCCTCTAGCACTGCGATGCTGCGCCACTCGGGAGGCCCACTCAAGACGGTTTCGCGTGTCTGCTTGATGCTTCATTGTAGCATTTTTGCTAAGCCTAACTCTTTCCTAACCTTAACCTCATTCTCCTAACCTGCCACGTTAATTATCCTAACCTGCCACATGAATTATCCTAACCTGCCACGTTAATTATCCTAACCTGCCACGCTTGTTTTGAGATCAAAGTAAGAGCTGCATGTAGCCATGTGTGCACATTATATTCATATCCTTTGCTAGTTAGTGAGTTATTAGCCCAGTTATAGATTATTTGTTGTCAGCAATAGGGGAGTGATTACTTCCAACGAGCACAAAACGTGTACATTTCTAGACATCTTTGAAAAGCTAGTCCGGTAAAGAGCTTTTTTTTGCCTTAAAGGGGCAGTGTTGTATTTTGAGACAGGCTTGAATAAGCGAAGTAGCCAATAGGCAGAGGGTAGCAAAATCTGTAATAATGGTATTAGAATAATAATGCATTTTATTTTGTAAATGGGTTCTTGCATCAAACGACACAACAACATTTCCAGTCACCTCCTGTGGATAAACAGGTTAAAGTCTCATGGAATGTAGGCCTACATTGAACACCACACATTGGCTGCTGCTGTAGGCTGAATGATAGAACAGCTATTTCTGTGTTAATATGTTATGGGATGCATTTTCTCCATTGTTTTTGATGGTAGGCCACTCTGGTAGCCTATATAGGATCAGTGAGGGACAAGCAGCCAGCTCAACAAAAGGCTGTGCTACTGGGGTGGGCATGGCAGTCTAGACCACATAACCCCCATGCCATAAACATCTCATAAACACTTTCACACACATTGTATGAGTGGTAAGGCTTATTATTATTATTATTATTATTATTATTATTATTATTAAGTATACTGTACCTTGAACAGCATCATAAGTGAAATGTGGGATGAGGCACTCGCTTCACAGCTTTTCACATATTTGGAGCCATGTCAGAATAAAGACAAGTCCTACAAGCACCAAGTACTCTTCTCTACTGAATGGTATGAAGGTTGTCAAGTCCTATTGAAAGTGCACTGGCTTGCCACACAGCTTAAAAAAAATCTTAGTAAATATTTGGTTGAAAGTGTTCAGGCCCCTGTGAAATATTGCGGGTTGGTATAAGCAGTGGAATCAGCTAGAACGGTTGTAGATCCAGTGTGATCGAATATGGGTTCAACAGTAGGCATTAGAAGCCTGCTTCTTCTCAGGAGTCACTCATCCTTATCCAGAGCAAATAGATAAGGCCTCCATAAACAAGCCTTACTTTAGGTGACTTGCATAACTCATATTTACATATAGTGACTTGTGTACTCAGCTGGGTATTAGCTGAAGTATAGGTGGTTACCTGCCCGGATATAGAACAAATCCTCTTCTGCTTTTTAGGTTTTCCTCCCAGTGGGCCTTGTACTGACCACAGGAGGTTGGTGAAACCTTAATTAGGGAGGGCAGACTCATGGTAATGGCTGGAGTGGAATGCTATCAAATACATCAAACTCATGGTTTCCATGTGTTTGATACCATTCCATTTGCTCTGTTCCAGCCATTGTTATGAGCCGTCCTCCCCTCAGCATGGTACTGATGGCCTACTGTGGTTGCGTACACATTTAGCAGATGTTATCGCTCGTGTAGCGAAATGCTTATGTTCCTTCCTATATCTAACAGTGCATTAATACCTAACAATACATTTACATTTACATTTTAGTCATTTAGCAGACGCTCTTATCCAGAGCGACTTCCAATTAGTGAGTGCATAATTTTTTTTATAACAATTCACGCAAATCCCCAAAATACAAATAAAGGAATAAAAAATATATATAATAGTCCAGAATATAAATATCTATGTATATGATGGTGTGTATAGACGTTATGGACAGTATATGAATAGAAAAGGTGTGTACAGCAGCAGGTACAGTGCTTTCAGAAAGTATTCACACCCCTTCACCTTTTCCACATTTTGTTGTGTTAAAGCCTGTATCTAAAACCTATTAAATTGAGATTTTTTGGGTCACTGGCCTACGCACAATACCCCATAATGTCAAAGTGGAATTATGTTTTTAGAAATGTTACAAATTAATTAAAAATTAAAAGCTGAAATGTCTTGAGTGAATAAGTATTCAACCCTTTTGTTATGGCAAGTCTAAGTTCATGATTAAAAATGTATTAACAAGTCACATAAGTTGCATGGACTCACTCTGTGTGCAATAATAGTGTTTAACATGATTTTTTTCAATGACTACCTCATCGCTGTACCCCACACATACAAATATCTATAATGTCCCTCATCGAGCAGTGAATTTCAAACACGGATTAAACCACAGAGACCAGAGGTTTTCCAATGCCTCGCAAAGAAGGGCACCTATTGGTAAACATAATAAAAAAGCAGACATTGAATATCCCTTCGAGCATGGTGAATTTATTAATTACACTTTGGATGGTTTATCAATACACCCAGTAACTACAAAAATACAGGCGTCCTTCCTAACTCAGTTGTCGGAGAGGAAGGAAACTGCTCAGGGATTTCACAATTAGGCCAATGGTGACTTTCAAACAGTTAGAGTTTAATGGCTGTGATAGGAGAAAACTGAGGAAGGTAACTACAACAATATTGTAGTTATTCCATAATACTAACCTAATACTAACCTATTGACAGAGACACTGGGAGATTAATTCACCTTTTCAGCAAGACAATAACCTAAAACACCATGCCAAATCTAAACTGGAGTTGCTTAACAAGAAGACAATGAATGTTCCTGAGTGGCCGTGTTACAGTTTTGACTTAAGTCTGCTTGAAAATGGCTGTCTAGCAATGATCAACAACCAACTTAACAAAGCTTGAAGAATTTAAAAAAGAATAATGTGCAAATATTGTACAATCCAGGCGTGCAAAGCTCTTAGAGACTTACTCAGAAAGACTCACAACTGTAATCGCTGCCAAAGCTGATTCTAACGCATTGCCTTAGGGGTGTGGATACTTAGTGCGTTCGGAAAGTATTAAGACCCCTTGACTTTTTCCACATTTTGTTACATTACAGCCATATTCTAAAATGGATTAAATAAAAGTGTCCTCATCAATCTACACACAATACCCCATAATGACAAGCGAATAGTTTTTTGGGACATTTTTGCTAATTTATTAAAAATAAAAAACATACCTTATTTACATAAGTGTTCAGACCCTTTGCTATGAGACTCAAAATTGAGCTCCGGTGCATCCTGTTTCCAATGATCATCCTTGAGATGTTTCTACAACTTGATTGGAGTCCACCTGTGGTAAATTCAATTGATTGTACATGATTTGGAAAGGCACACACCTATCTATGTAAGGACCCACAGTTGAGGTCGAAGGAATTGTCTGTAGAGCTCCGAGATAGGACTGTGTTGAAGCACAGATCTGGGGAAGTGTACCAAAAAATGTCTGCAGCATTGACGTTCCCCATGACCACAGTGGCCTCCATCATTCTTAAATGGAAGAAGTTTGGAACCACCAATACTCTTCATAGAGCTGGCCGCCCAGCCAAACTGAGCAATCGGGGGAGAAGGGCCTTGGTTAGGGCGGTGACCAAGAACCCGATGGTCACTCTGACAGAGCTCTAAAGTTCCTCTGTGGAGATGGGAGAACCTTCCAGAAGGACAACCACCTCTGCAGCACTCCACCAGTCAGGCCTTTATGGTAGAGTCCAGATGTAAGGCACTCCTTAGTAACAGGCACATGACAGCCAGCTTGGAGTTTGCCAAAAGGCACCTAAAAGACTCTCAGACCATGAGAAACAAGATTCTCTGGTCTGATGAAACCAAGATTGAACTCTTTGGCCTGAATGCCAAGCGTCACGTCTGGAGGAAACCAGGCACCGCTCATCACCTGGCCAATTCCATCCCTACGGTAAAGCATGGTGGTGGCAGCATCATGCTGTGGGGATGTTTTTTCAGCGGCAGGGACTGGGAGACTAGTAAGGATTGAGGGAAAGATGAACGGAGCAAAGTACAGAGAGATCCTTGATGAAAACCTGCTCCAGAGCGCTCAGGACCTCAGACTGGGGTGAAGGGTTCACCTTCCAACAGTACAACGACCCTAAGCACACAGCCAAGACCTGAAAATAGCTGTGCAGCAACGCTCCCCATCCAACGTGACAGAGCTTGAAAGGATCTGCAGAGAAGAATGGGAGAAACTCCCCAAATACAGATGTGCCAAGCTCGTACATCATACCCAAGAAGACTCGAGGCTGTAATCGCTGCCAAAGGTGCTTCAACAAAGTACTCGGTAAAAGGTTTGAATACTTATGTAAATGTGATATTTTCTTATTTTTATACATTTGCAAACATTTCTAAAAACCTGTTTTTGCTTTGTCATTATGGGGTATTTTGTGTACGTTGAGGGAAACAAACAATTTAATCAATTTTAGAATAAGGCTGTAACGTAACAGAACGTGGAAAAAGTGAAGGGGTCTGAATGCACTATTTAAGTGAGATTTGTATATATTTCACTTTCAATACATTTGCAAACATTTCTAAAAACTTGTTTTCATTTTGCCATAATAGGTTATTGTGTGCCGATGGGTGAGATAAAAAGCCAATGTAATCTGTAACACAACAAAATGGGGAATAAGTCAAGGGGTATGAATACTTTCTGAAGGCTTATAGGATGAGCCTTGACTAGAATACCCACTGACCCCCTACACTCCATGCCATTCCCAACCCAACAACCAGAATACAGTATCAGTTATCTATGTTCGACAAGTATTATGAAGCTGCGGCTTGTAGTATTGCTTCTCCATACTATGTAATGTATTCCCTGGGAATCTGGGGGTGAGTGAATCTCTCCGGGTGGCTATGGCTTGCTTGAGTGACAATGGGTGTTTCTCAATTTGCGATGGGTGTTTCTCAAACTTGTCGACCACGTTCTCTTGTACGTTCTTGTGAGAACGAGAGTGTGGAGAATGCATAAAACAATACATTTGAGAAGCACTCACACTCCCCCTACTATATTAGCTCACACTTCACCTCCCCATTCACTGAACCGTCTTCCAGCCAGGACAATGGCAACAATAGACTAAACAAGATATACACAAAGCAAACGTTTTACTTCATAATTATCAGCTAGATATGTGAATCGTAATTATCTAGCTAGCCAGCTTGTTACACAGGCAAAAATGACCTACAACTAATGTTATGCAAGGTAGATGTGCATTTTTCGTGGGTAAATACCAATTATTTTTGGCTAGCTAGCCAGTTAGCCCAATTGACTTACTATGGACTTAAATGACCCATTCACTGAACCGTCTTCCATCCAGGACAACAATGGCAATAGAGACGAAACAAGATATACACAAAGCAACCGTTTTACTTCATAACTATCAGCTAGCTATATGTGAATCATAATGTAGCTAACCAGCTAGTTAAACAGGCAAAGATTACCCTAAAACTAATATTATGCAAGATAGATGTCAATTCTTTGTGGGGAGCTAGCTAACAAACTAACACTATGTAGGCAGGTAATCATGCCAAAATTAACACAGCATGTATTTATTAACGGATCAAGATACAATATTGTAGTCAGGCAACATATGAGATGTGAATAGGCAACATTTCATTTAGAAGTAAGTGTATTTTCTCTCTTTTCAGCTCAAGTAATAGCCACCAATGATTTCAAGAAATTGTGAGTCATTTATAACGTGGTTGCGTCATATTTCTTTGCATTCTTTCTGTTGAAGCTTGCGTCGACGCATGCTTCAAAATGTGTACAAATGGAGTACGCATTTGAGAAGTGCCCCCCCGTGCTCAGTTGCGCATCCTTTGATTTGGACTCATACTCTGACCCTCCCGTGCTCCAATTGGCGTGCTCGGAGCCCGGTAGTATGCATTTTGAGAAACACCCAATGTGGACTTTTTAATGAAATGCCGCTGTATTTTTTAACTTGTTTACTGTTTCAACAAACAAAGCCCTTGTCTCTGTCTCCCAGAGTGGAACACAGTGTTCTGAAATGATGTCTGGAAGATGACAGTCCTTAAGAGAGAAGCATCTTTTTACATAAGCTTTCATTGGACTCCTGTCTTTACTATAGCAGGTTTTATGAGTGGGTTACTCAAAGATGGATGTTTGTAACATTTTGAAGAGGTTGAAATATTTTTGTAAGGCTATTTTTGCAGTGTTCGTCCCTCAACGTTGTTAGTAAGAGCCCACTAAAAGCCTGTGAGTTTGGAGAAAACCCACTCTCTGTTGCTATGTTTTGAAGCTAAGTGCACAGCGTCCATCTCAGCATTAATATGCTTATCTCTCTGAACAGAGCGGGCATTAATAAGGTGATTTGTTTGAAAAGGAAGGTAAACATGTGCCTTTCCCCTATGGCTTGTTGACTCGAACTCTGAAGTGAGTTGGAACTCAGCATTTGCATTTTCGGGACGCTCATTTTCTTTGACGTTTCTTTAGCGTTCCTTTTTTTGTTGTTGTTGACCAAAACCAGGCATTATCTGCCGCAGCAGTGATTGGGCTCGAGTTAATTTTGGGGTTCCAAGTGACAGCGTGACCCTGCGAACATGGACTGCCTCACAATTCTGTGGCTCTATATGTATTTAGCTCCTTTTTAGTGTTTCAACAAACAAACCCATTCTGTCTCTACAGAGAGGAACACACAGTGATTCCATCCAGACAGAGGACACTAACACTTCAAACAGAACGAGAACATTCAGTTCAACCACACAATGGTATCAAATCCATAAAAAAACAGACCTTGCCAAAGAACTCAACAGTCAAGCCACCGACCCAATAACTTTGAAACATTAACCAGAGATTCCTTCTCAAACTGTCTTGAACAACCCCTTGTCTCAATTTCCATACTGAATGTACTTATTGTTAGTCACTCTGGATAAAGGCACCTGCTAAATGACTAGACTGCATACTGTAACCCCACCCTCTCCCTGACCACAGAGTCCATCCGTTGAGAGTTTCTTCTCCGAGGTAAGGTTGGTGGGACCGTGACAGAGGCCCAGAGTTTCACGTCACTCCGTCAGACTGTCTGTTCTGTTTACCCTAGGCAGCTGGTTCTGCTCTCGATCAGCGCCCTATTAGGGACAGACTCCAGGCCCAATGGAACCAGGGTGTATTTATAACCAATGTTCCCTCTAAGCTGCACGCTGGCGTGGGTGCCATGCAGAATAAATATCAACGCACGCAGAGAACCACGAGCTTGAACTTCACCCAACATTCTAGAGTTTTCACCATTAGTTAACGCCATCAACGTTTCCCTTTTTTTCTGTGGGAATTGTGATCGAATCCACGCAATATTAGCCACTTTCAATGCAACATACCGAGACAAAACAAACTGTACAAGAGATTTTGTTTTAGGCAAAACACATCGGAGTAGGATTGCATTGACAGGCACCACTCAGGCATGTACTCTACACAGACCGACCGGTGCAGCATAACCAATCAGAGCTGCAGAAGGCCTATATGCAAATAGACCATTGCCATATATGGATCTGTGCCATTCACTTTGAACTGGACTGTTTTTACAGCATCAGCGGTCGTGAGTAGATGCGCTTGTTTTGAGATCAAAGCGAGAGCTATGTTGTGACTTGACTTTAACATTAATCTGAAGACTTATTTCTCTAATTAATTAACTATGTTTAATTGTACCCAATTTAAATTAATCATATAACAATTAACTCATTAGTATCTGGGGCACCACGAGAGCAGTTCTTTAAAGAGTCACCATCTCCTGAATTAAACTCTAAAAGGTCTTTACCTATCACATCTATAAACAGTCAACTTATTAATCATAACCTCATATCATATCATCATTCTGAACAGTCGTAACCTCCTTGCATCTGCAAAAACCCCAGCCTTACTTATGATTCAGTACTACACATTGGTTTAATTATTTCTTCACTAGCTAATTAAATGGGAACACAGGATAAACACACACACTCTGCACCGGTTATTGACTGGAGACTTAATACGCTGAAAACAGATCCCTAGCGGAATGACACCAACATGGATGCTTGTTAAAGAAGAGATGGAGAGGGACAGAGACTCTAAACATTGCCACATTCAGAAACTACTCTCACCTACAGGAACCATATACTTTGCACACGAACCGCCGCCCGCTTTGAGCAAGAAATCATGAATGTATTTACGTGAAATGCCTGGGTTTGCCGGGGATTTCTCGGTGAACGGGGCAGCCTTGGAAAGGGGGTTGGGCCCTTTCGCGGCACGCTTGTAACACTCTGATTGAAATGGTTCCAACAACTCTTCTCCTGTTGTCCTCCTGAACAGAATTACAGAGTTGATTTTCCTTCCATTCGCTCTTGAAGATGCTTCTTTGAAGATAGGCTAGCCAGCCGTATTGATGGTTCCCCAGTGGGGTGGTGAGAGTAGCGTAATACGATTGTTTGAGCAGAGTAACAGGATGTTCCTACTTAAATTCGCTTTTGAAGATACTTTACTTATGACAGCTAATCAGCCGTACCAGTGATTGTCCGGGAGGTGAGTTTATCGTCTCCATCTCGTGTTGAGATTCAAAGTTCAAACCATTTTAAACGCGCAGCTGCAGCTTCACACTTTTCTGGTCTAATTTGTTCATTCGTAACCCATCATTTAGACCTTTTGCTCGAAAGGGGCGGTTCCGGCAGGCTGGCACGCTCCCTGACATCATTTGGGGCGGTGATTACTCACTGTGCAAAGTTATGGAAAACAATGATCTCTTATAACTTCTCAAATCACATCCCTCTCTTAACAAAAACACTCATCATTTTTCATATTACATGCACAACCCATAGTATGGAAACTTAATCTATGTAGTGGGTATACTTTCCAAGTTACAGTATTTCCTTTATAACATTTGTAATGACATCACAAAATAACAAACAAAATAACATTAGTGTTCTATAGATCGCCTCTGACCCCCCCACGTTCTACGTTAGAAATATTGTTTCAGTATTCGCTTTTGAACGTGTTATAGTTTCATCGTGAAAAAGTGTCTGAGACAAAGCACATTCCTTTGGTGAATTTGGAGAGCACAGGCCTGGATCTTCTCCCTTGATTTACAACAGGACGTAAATTGTTAATCCCCACTAGTTCTTTCTTTCCCCCTCTACGGGTGAGAGGGGGTCTGATTTAAGTTACTAATTGCAAACCTGATCTATTTGGATTCTCGTGGTCAGTCATGACGGCTACATGTAGCTCTGTGTGCACATTTTGTTCATATCCTTTTGCGAGTGAGTGAGTTATTAGCCCAGTTATTGATAATTTGTAGTCCGCAATGGGGAGTGATTGCTTCCTACAAGAGCACAAAACGTGTGCATTTCTTATGGAGCCAGATGGCTGCCAAAAGGTTGAACGTATGTATCGTTAGCAAATCCATATGTAAATTGTTAGTATCGTAAGAAAAGCCATGCGTGAAACATGAAACGTAACAGTTAAATTAGATCTGTAAACGTACAAACTTTATGTTATGATGATGATGAATGAACATTTACACTTTCAATTCTTACTTTAGGTCTCCCTTTACTCGGTTATAGACCTTTTTTATACGTACAAACCTTTGTCAGGAATGTGGCATCTGCAAAAAACATGGACCGAACGTAGCTAGTCGAAGTTAACTAGTCAATCAAGCCATGCTGTTGTGTGTTATGTAATGGCCATATAATTGCATAATTTATTTTTATAGCCGCGTGGGGCTACTGTGGTGATCATGTAACGTAATGAATCACACTTTTTCCAGTATTTGGGAGCACGGACTGTATGCCTTATATTAGGCATTTTGAATGTTGTATTTGAGAATTCCACTTTGTATGTAGGCTTGTTATAGCCATTTGCGTTGCACAATGCCATCACGCAGAGGCTACATCCGTATCAATAAATGAGACATAACTAAATATTGATTAAGTCTTGGCTATAACCTGTCCTGAGCGAAATAGCCAAGGGGTCCCAAATGGTCAATACTATCTATAGCCTATTCTTATTGCCAGATCTGTTTTCCCTTTCTGCCACTGCATGTGCTTCTTCAAATATTTAGTTTAACATTTATTTAGAGGCTATATTTAGAGGCCTGTAAGCTAGGGTCTCTTTTTAAGGGGATGCCAATAATAAAACCATTTATAAAACACAAATAGAGTTCTAAATTTATTCCGCAAGACACCAGTCAGTACCCCAAATGATAGCCTAAATTGCAATGCCTACAAGTTGAAGGCCAATTATTTTTATTTGGATAGGCCTAAAATAAGCATTGAATTATTAAAGTGATAGGCTAATGAACTTTGGATAATTTTGAATACACACATGGATTTCAATAAACAGATGGATAAGACTGTTCTATTATCTTTGATTTAGTTCCTATTGCAATTTAGACAAATGACAGAATGAATGACATACTGACTGACTGAACTGAATGACGTTGGGAGGATGAGTTGCACGCATCATGCTCTGCACTTTATTGGGCTGGTAGGCAAACAGGCCTACATTAGGGTATAATGACTCTATGACTGCATGCCTCCAGAAGGGCATCTTCTGAGGCTGAGGGCTTTTCAGAAGGCGCATGGTGCTGTGGCGCTGCATGGAGATCACAAGCTCTTCAACTGGGCAGCGGTGTCGCGATGGAGGGAATAGCCTATACGGAGACCTCCTAAGACCAACAGAGTTATTGTAAAGTGTGGGAATAAGCTTATGCCAGACTTAGCCTACATTTAACCTTTCATGTTCATGACCCGATTTCATATAAATCATGTCAAAATATTTTACATTCATATTAACCTCTCCTACACAATATGCTTTGGCAAGATTTTGATTGATAGAATATTTTGAAATGTATTTCATTTTGAGTGGCAAAGACTCCAGAGGTCATACATAATTCATAGATTCACCAAACATCTATTATTATTCAATGTTTCATTATTCCTGGTATATACCACTGGTTATGATTGCAGACAGAGCCAAGAGAATGGGATGGTGCAATACTGAATTAGTCATATTTTGATAAGGCGCTTGCAACGGGATATCCACGTCACCCAGAGATATGCCCATGCTGTAGAGATACACCTAGCGGACTTAAACTTCACTGTTGTAGGCATAATACAGCTAGTGCTATCTAGACTTGCGCTGGCAAACAAATCCATTACATTAGCTGCGTACAGTTGAAGTCGGAAATTTACATACACTTAGGTTGGAGTCATTAAAACTCTTTATTTCAACCACTCCACAAATTTCTTGTTAACAAACTATCGTTTTGGCAAGTCGGTTAGGACATCTACTTTGTGCATGACACAAGTAATTTTTCCAACAATTGTTTACAGACAGATTATTTCACTTATAATTCACTGTATCACAATTCCAGTGTGTCAGAAGTTTACATACACTAAGTTGACTGTGCCTTTAAACAGCTTGGAAAATTCCAGAAAATGATGTCATGTCCTTAGAATCTTCTGATAGGCTAATTGACAACATTTGAGTTAATTGGAGGTGTGCCTGTGGATGTATTTCAAGGCATACCTTCAAACTCAGTGCCTCTTTGCTTGACATCATGTGAAAATCATAAGAAATCAGCCAAGACCTCAGGAAAAAAATGGTAGACCTCCACAAGTCTGGTTCATCCTTGGGTACCATGTTCATCTGTAAAAACAATAGTACGCTAATATAAACACCATGGGTCCACGCAGCCGTCATACCGCTCAGGAAGGAGATGTGTTCTGTCTCCTAGAGATGAACGTACTTTGGTGCGAAATGTGCAAATGAATCCCAGAACAACAGCAAAGGACCTTGTGAAGATACTGGAAGAAATGGGTACAAAAGTATCTATATCCACAGTAAAACGAGTCCTATATCGACATAACCTGAAAGGAAACAAAAATAGAACTGTTTGGCCATAATGACCATCGTTATGTTTGGAGGAGAAAGGGGGGACTTGCAAGCCGAAGAACACCATCCCAACCGTGAAGCACGGGAGAGGCAGCATCATGCTGTGGGGGTGCTTTGCTGCAGGAGGGACTGGTGCACTTCACAAAAAAGATGGCATTATGAGGAAGGAAATTATGTGGATATATTGAAGCAACATCTCAAGACATCAGTCAGGAAGTTAAAGCTTGGTCGCAAATGGGTCTTCCAAATGGACAATGACCCCAAGCATACTTCCAAAGTTGTGGCAAAATGGCTTAAGGACAACAAAGTCAAGGTATTGGAGTGGCCATCACAAAGCCCTGACCTCAATCCTATAGAACATTTGTGGGCAGAACTGAAAAAGCGTGTGTGAGCAAGGAGGCATACAAACCTGACTCAGTTACACCAGCTCTGTCAGGAGGATTGGGCCAAAATTCACCCAACTTATTGTGGGAAGCTTGTTGAAGGCTACCCAAAACGTTTGACCCAAGTTTAACAATTTAAAGTCAATGCTACCAAATACTAATTGAGTGTATGTAAACTTCTGACCCACTGGGAATGTGATGAAATAAATAAAAGCTGAAATAAATCATTCTCTCTACTATTATTCTGACATTTCACGTTCTTAAAATAAAGTGGTGATCCTAACTGACCTAAGACAGGGAATTTTTACTAGGATTAAATGTCAGGAATTGTGAAAAACTGAGTTTAAATGTATTTGGCTAAGGTGTATGTAAACTTCCGACTTCAACTGTAAATGTGAAATAAACTCAACTGAGGAGTAATAGAGAATGGAGACTTTTAACTTGAAAACGTGCAGGATACCTCTTTCCGGTTTCCCAGACTTCAGTTTTTTTCGTACTGTGTTATGCTTGTTTGCGTAGCACTCCTCACAGGAAAGAGGTATCCTGATGGTAGGACACTGGTAGGCCTACATTATGATCAAATAGCCACAGTAGCCTACTTGACCACTGTTAAAACTAACTTAAAGCGGATACAGCCTCAGTGTTCACAGTAAACGCACAGAATTTTCACAACGTTCAAGTTTGCTCAGTGATGAAAACAATTGTTTATAACTCCGGTAATTTTTTCAGATAAGAGAGTAGCCTTGCGTTTTCCTTTCCGTGGTCCATCAGTAAGTGTGTCGGAACTCGGTGATGTCGGCAGAATCCGGGTCGGGATGCATGGCAGACCCGACGATGACACGGACACAGGCTCAGAGCATTCCTCATAGCTTGGCTCTGGCGTAACGACCACGGGGCCTGCTCGGCTTTCAACCTCGCTCGCCAGCCGGAGAACTAATTGGACTTTAATGGCTTACTTTGGGCTGCTCTGTTTCTAATCACTCAACACCCTGACATCAGGACAGCTTTAAATGAGACAGGACTATGTGCTTAAACATGTCATTAACATGTACTTAAACATGTCATTAACATGTACTTTGATGTACAATTAACATGTACTTAACATGTATTTGTTAAGCATTGATCACATTTATATGGCCTGAAGGGATATTGGCTATCTGATATAGAATGTACTTGCTCTACAATAATAATTGATATAGAATGTATTTTATATAAAAATGTAATTGATAATGGCAATGGACATCCTCTCATAATAGAGGTCACATGTAAATGCACTGTGATCATCTCTCAGTCCCCACCAGTCGTCCAGTGTCTGGGTCAGACAGTCCTTTCCCATGGTGTCTCCATCAGACCGTAAGGAGCCTCACTATGGTGCAGTGGTTAGAGCAATGGGACCAGGCGATTTTGAGTCGTTAACCCCAATTTGGTCATCAAACTGCCATCTGTTTCTTTGATGGTTGTATTCTGACTATCGTGTCATGATATAGTGTGGACTATATACATGATGCATTCAGTGTTTTAGTTTACTAACAATAGTCTAAATATGGATGCTAGATGTGTAAAACTGTAATAATGTTTTGAACTCTTTTACATGCTTATATTTACAGTACTTACATGTAAACTTATGCACCATAAATATCTTATAATAACTTTCTGATATTCCTTCTTCCTGAGTAAAGTAGAAACCACAACCAACCTCCTCCCACTGGTTGCTGAAGCGACCCCTGGATATAGGTCACCAGCTGTACTCTACTGTACTCTACTTCCTGCTGTGAGTGGCCTGTTAGCACCAGTCAGAGCAGAGGAAACTGGCCTCTCGGCCGGCTGGCAGACAGGCCGACCCACAGGGCTTTTGTTGTTACGCTCCGCCGCGAGGCGTTGATCCCTGAGCTGGCGTCTGCTCGACTCCTGTCTGTTGGTCTGTCTCTCTGTCTTCCTTTGTGATGCTGATCTGCTCCCTGAAGGACACACACTCATTGACAAACATGTAAACACACACTCGTACACGCTCGCAGCATTCTTTTAGGTGGTGTGGGGCACATGTCATGCAAATGCTGAGACATACACATGTATGTATTTCACATGTTGCATGACTATGTACACACACTCAAACACACACACATGGGGCTGGCACAATTACTGTATAACCGTGTAAAACAAAATGTATACAATACTAGTCAAAAGTTTGGACACATTTACTCATTCCAGGGTTTTTCTTTATTTGTACTATTTTCTACATTGTAGAATAATAGTGAAGACATCAAAACTATGAAATAACACACATGGAATCATGTAGTAACCAAAAAAGTGTTAAACAAATCAAAATATATTTTACATTTGAGATTGTTCAGACACCCGACAAGGCCCAAATCTCTGTCATTCGCATGAAGAAGAGACCGAGATATCGGGGACGTAGGTCGGGGTGCCTTGTAAGGATCCGACGGCGAGTGGGTAATCTGCCTCTACCATCAGTCCTATTAGCCAACGTACAATCATTGGAAAATAAAATATCCTACCAACGGGACATTAAAAACTGTTATGTCTTAAGTTTCACCGAGTTGTGGCTGAACGACGACATGGATAACATACAGCTGGTGGGGTTTTCGGTGCATCTGCAAGATAGAACAGCTGCCTCCGGTAAGACAAGGGGTGGCGGTCTGTGTATATTTGTAAATAACAGCTGGTGCACGAAATCTAATATTAAGGAAGTCTCGAGGTTTTGCTCACCTGAGGTAGAGTATCTCATGATAAGCTGTAGACCACACTATTTACCAAGAGAGTTTATCTATATTTTTCGTAGCTGTCTATTTACCACCACAAACCGATGCTGGCACTAAGACCGCACTCAACGAGCTGTAGAAGGCCATAAGCAAACAAGAAAATGCTCATCCAGAGGCGGAGCTCCTAGTGGCCGGGGACTTTAATGCAGGGAAACTTAAATCTGTTTTACCTGATTTCTACCAGCATGTTAAATGTGCAACCAGAGGGAGAAAAAAAACTCTAGACCACCTTTACTCCACACACAGAGACGCATACAAAGCTCTTCCTCACCCTCCATTTGGCAAATCTGACCATAATTCTATCCTCCTGCTTACAAGCAAAAATTAAAATAGGAAGCACCAGTGACTCGCTCAATACAGAAGTGGTGAGATGAAGCAGATGCTACGCTACAGGACTGTTTTGCTAGCACAGACTGGAATATGTTCCGGGATTCTTCCGATGGTATTGAGGAGTACACCACATCAGTCACTGGCTTCATCAATAAGTGCATTGATGACGTCGTCCCCACAGTGACCGTATGTACATACCCCAACTAGAAGCCATGGATTACAGGCAAAATCCGCACTGAGCTAAAGGGTAGAGCTGCCACGTTCAAGGAGCGGGACTCCAACCCGGACGCTTATAAGAAATCCCGCTATGCCCCCAGACGAACCATCAAACAGGCAAAGCGTCAATACAGGACTAAGATCGAATCTTACTACACCGGCTCCGACGCTCGTCGGATGTGGCAGGGCTTGCAAACTATTACAGACTACAAAGGGAAGCACAGCCGCGAGCTGCCCAGTGACACGAGCCTACCAGACGAGCTAAATTACTTCTGTGCTCGCTTCGAGGCAAGCACCACTGAAGCATGCATGAGAGCATCAGCTGTTCCGGATGACTGTGTGACCACGCTCTACCGTAGCCGATGTGAGCAAGACCTTTAAACAGGTCAACATTCACACAAGGCCGCAGGTCCAGACGGATTACCAGGACGTGTAATCCGAGCATGCGCTGACCAACTGGCAAGTGTCTTCACTGACATTTTCAACCTGTCCCTGACTGAGTCTGTAATACCAACATGTTTCAAGCAGACCACCATAGTCCCTGTGCCCAAGAACACTAAGGTAACCTGCCTAAATGACTCCTGACCCGTAGCGCTCAAGTCTGTAGCAATGAAGTGGCTGTCTGTGATTTATTTAGAATTCAAGGCACACTTAACCAGCATGGCTACCACAGCATTATGCAGTGATACGCCATCCCATCTGGTTTGCGCTTAGTGGGGCTATCATTTGTTTTTCAACAGGACCATGACCCAAAACACACCTCCAGGCTGTGTAAGGGCTATTTTACCAAGAAGGAGTGTTGGAGTGCTGCATCAGATGACCTGGCCTCCACAATCACCCGACCTCAACCCAATTGAGATGGTTTGGGATGAGTTGGACCGCAGAGTGAAGGAAAAGCAGCCAACAAGTGCTCAGCAAATGTGGGAACTCCTTCAAGACTGTTGGAAAAGCATTCCTGGTGACTACCTCATGAAGCTGGTTGAGAGAATGCCAAGAGTGTGCAAAGCTGTCATCAAGGCAAAGGGTGGCTACTTTGTTTAACACTTTTTTTGGTTACTACATGATTCCATATGTGTTATTTCATAGTTTTGATCTTCACTATTATTCTACAATGTAGAAAATAGTAAAAGTAAAAACCCTTGTATTTGTAGGTTGTGGTACTGTATATATATTTTGGAATAAACAGCTGACTGAAGACGGGACGGCCAGGCATTCGTGCGGTTGAGTCTGTTTCTGCGATTTTAATATGGATTCTTAACAACATGATGACACTTTGTTGCCCCTTGCTGAAACAAGAAAGCTGTTGTAGTAAACAATGAATAGAAACGGCTTGGAACCTCAAACACTGGCAATTTGACTAGTTCATGGCTGCAATTGCTGCCTGCTATTGTGATGCAATCATTTCCATGATAATGTAGAATGTTCATTCAAAAGATAACTGATGCAATGGAATGTATTTTTTGTACTGTCATTTGAGTTGAATCAACAAATCACAGCGTATATTGACGGGTACACTTCCTTCTTTTACTTCCTGCTTTGCTCCTATGGGTACACTCGCAATGGCCGCCAGTCCACCCATTATGCAACCATTGACTTGAATAGGGACGCCGTTATATTCATTCTATTTCTATATCAGCACATGCAGTCAGGAGCGGAGGAAAGGAGAAAATGTGCGTATAAAAAAAAAAAGTATCTATTTTTTCTTCATTCGGATGGTTATTATGGAGACCGCAGTCATTTGGCTGGCCAATTACCGTTGTCCAAACTTCCATGACCATCTCAGCCCTACAGACACACACACACACACACACACACACACACACACACACACACACACCACACACACGTGTCCGATGAATAGGGGTCATAGTGGTAGCTGAAGTAAAATAAGGGGGGGGGTTGTGGCGTGTTAATACTCCGCACAGGAACAACCCACCGTGAAGGGGTGGGGGTGTTGAAGCGACGGCTTCATGATGACATGTCCTTCACTGTGGCATGTTACTATTGGCAGACAGTCCTCTCATTGTGTGACGTTACCCCATTACAGGCATATTTGTCAATCATAGACCACTGACCAGGCCTCTCTTGCAGAAGAGATTTCTATCTCAATGAGACTAAACCTGGATAAACACTGCAGCTGTAGAGACATATTGTAGTCTCCATTTTTCTTTTTGAATGTGAGAAGAAGAAAGATACAGGAAGCCGTTGACATCTCACTGCTGGTGTTGCCACACTACATATACAGTGGGTGCGGGAAGAAAAAAACCCCAACAACACCCTACACTAACTTCTCTGCTGTCAACGATATTGCACAAAGGGAACTCTCTTCAACCCTACAAGGGCAGAGTGTTTTGACTCCCACCAGCTCGCCATGCAAATCCAGTCAAATGACGACGGCGGTGGACATCTGGATGGAGCATTGTTTCTGAGGAGAGAAGAAGAGGCGAGGTGCTGGTATGCAGGCTAGGCCATGGATGTTGAGGATGGGGGGGGTTATAGTGGTGTGATGAATCACACTTGGTCCTCACAACCAACAAGACCAAAGAGATGTGCATAGACTTCAGGAAGCAAACAACACCTACAGTGGGGGAAAAAAAAGTATTTAGTCAGCCACCAATTGTGCAAGTTCTCCCACTTAAAAAGATGAGAGGCCTGTAATTTTCATCATAGGTACACGTCAACTATGACAGACAAGATGAGAAAAAAAATCCAGAAAATCACATTGTAGGATTTTTAATGAATTTATTTGCAAATTATGGTGGAAAATAAGTATTTGGTCAATAACAAAAGTTTCTCAATACTTTGTTATATACCCTTTGTTGGCAATGACACAGGTCAAACGTTTTCTGTAAGTCTTCACAAGGTTTTCACACACTGTTGCTGGTATTTTGGCCCATTCCTCCATGCAGATCTCCTCTAGAGCAGTGATGTTTTGGGGCTGTCGCTGGGCAACACGGACTTTCAACTCCCTCCAAAGATTTTCTATGGGGTTGAGATCTGGAGACTGGCTAGGCCACTCCAGGACCTTGAAATGCTTCTTACGAAGCCACTCCTTCGTTGCCCGGGCGGTGTGTTTGGGATCATTGTCATGCTGAAAGACCCAGCCACGTTTCATCTTCAATGCCCTTGCTGATGGAAGGAGGTTTTCACTCAAATTCTCACGATACATGGCCCCATTCATTCTTTCCTATACACGGATCAGTCGTCCTGGTCCCTTTGCAGAAAAATAGCCCCAAAGCATGATGTTTCCACCCCCATGCTTCACAGTAGGTATGGTGTTCTTTGGATGCAACTCAGCATTCTTTGTCCTCCAAACACGACGAGTTGAGTTTTTACCAAAAGGTTATATTTTGGTTTCATCTGACCATATGACATTCTCCCAATCCTCTTCTGGATCATCCAAATGCACTCTAGCAAACTTCAGACGGGCCTGGACATGTACTGGCTTAAGCAGGGGGACACATCTGGCACTGCAGGATTTGAGTCCCTGGCGGCGTAGTGTGTTACTGATGGTAGGCTTTGTTACTTTGGTCCCAGCTCTCTGCAGGTCATTCACTAGGTCCCCCTGTGTGGTTCTGGGATTTTTGCTCACCGTTCTTGTGATCATTTTGACCCCACGGGGTGAGATCTTGCGTGGAGCCCCAGATCGAGGGAGATTATCAGTGGTCTTGTATGTCTTCCATTTCCTAATAATTGCTCCCACAGTTGATTTCTTCAAACCAAGCTGCTTACCTATTGCAGATTCAGTCTTCCCAGCCTGGTGCAGGTCTACAATTTTGCTTCTGGTGTCCTTTGACAGCTCTTTGGTCTTGGCCATAGTGGAGTTTGGAGTGTGACTGCTTGAGGTTGTGGACAGGCGTCTTTTATACTGATAACAAGTTCAAACAGGTGCCATTAATACAGGTAACGAGTGGAGGACAGAGGAGCCTCTTAAAGAAGAAGTTACAGGTCTGTGAGAGCCAGAAATCTTGCTTGTTTGTAGGTGACCAAATACTTATTTTCCACCATAATTTGCAAATAAATTCATTAAAAATCCTACAATGTGATTTTCTGGAGAAAAAAAATCTCATTTTGTCTGTCATAGTTGACGTGTACCTATGATGAAAATTACAGGCCTCTCTCATCTTTTTAAGTGGGAGAACTTGCACAATTGGTGGCTGACTAAATACTTTTTTCCCCCCACTGTACCTCTGCAACATCTATCAGAGGTCAGAACATAGAGATTGTAGAGGAATCTGTAAATGTACAGACCTGATCTACAAAAAGAGTCAACAGAGTCTGTACTTTCTCAAAAAGTTGGGATCTTTTAAATATTATTTTTTTCTTCCCCTGTACCCGGACTTTGAACTACTCCCCTCTGGGACACCCTCCGGCAGGAAAAACACAACTAGATAATATTTTGTGCCAGGTGTGATATCCCTCATAAACAGCTCGGGCTAATGTTCCTATCGACCCAGTAAAGCCAGCAGGCTAGTCTCTTTTTATTGGTATGTAACTGTTATCTACTGTATTTAAACGTGTACATGATACTGCAACAAAATGTCCCCATGGGGACAAAGTCAGTAAAGCAGTAAAGTTAGGTGGATTTCTGGATGGGGATAGCGGTGCCGTCTGATTTCAGGGATTTTCCCTTTGCAAGGGGACACGTAATGTGGTGGGGTTAGGGGAACAGGGGGACGGGGCAGCGTTTTTCTTAGGCATGCTCTCTGCCCCGTCTCCACTGTAGCTCGTATAACTCAGCTATGCATACTCACTCACTCTCCAAGACTAAGCATAAACTCTCACTCCCACACACGGTGAGAAAGAGCAGTGTAGTGGTGGAGGGATGTTTTGTTATGTGTCCCTGGCATACAGTTAGTCGTATGTGCAACACGTTAGGGTTTCTATACGTTTTCTAAGGACTGCTCTCTCACTCACTCGATGAGAAGAGTGAGAAAGAGATGTTGTTCCTTCAAGTCTACATCCAGACTATAGTGGTGTGGGTGCCATGCTTAAGAACTGCTGTGGACTCGGATTCCTTTGTGTCACCGGCTCACCACATAAGCCATCCACTTTACCATGCAACAATGCCATTGTCTGACTGTGGGAAGCGCTAGCTGTCTATCGAGTGCATGTGACATGCTGACTAACTGTAGTTAGCTACACTACATGACCAAAAGTATGTGGACACCTGCTCGTCGAACATCTCATTCCAAAATCATGGGCATTAGTATGGAGTTGGTCCCCCCTTTGCTGCTATAACAGCCTCCACTCTTCTGGGAAGGCTTTCCACTAGATGTTGGAACATTGCTGCGGGGACTTGCTTCCATTCAGCCACAAGAGCATTAGTGAGGTCGTGCACTGATGTTGGGTGATTAGGCCTGGCTCGCAGTCGATGTTCCAATTCATCCCAAAGGTGTTCAATGGGGTTGAGGTCAGGGCTCTGTGCAGGCCAGTCAAGTTCTTCCACACCCATCTCGACAAACCATTTCTGTATGGACCTCGATTTGTGCGTGGGGGCATTGTCATGCTGAAACAGGAAAGGGCCTTCCCCAAACTGTTGCCATAAAGTTGGAAGCACAGAATCGTCTAGAATGTCATTGTATGCTGTAGCGTTAAGATCTCCCTTTACTGGAACTAATGGGCCTAGCCCGAACCATGAAAAACAGCCCCAGACCATTATTCCACCTCCACCAAACTTTACATTTGGCACTATGCATTCAGGTAGGTAGTGTTCTCCTGGCATCCGCCAAATCCAGATTAGTCCGTCGGAGTGCCAGATGGTGAAGCATGATTCATCACTCCAGAGAATGCATTTCCACTGCTCCAGAGTCCAATGGCGGTAAGCTTTACACCACTTCAGCCGACGCCTGTAATTGCGCATGGTGATCTTAGGCTTGTGTGCGGCTGCTCGGCCATGGATACCCATTTCATGAAGCTCCCGACTAACAGTTTTTGTGCTGACGTTGCTTCCAGAGGCAGTTTGGAACTCGGTAGTGAGTGTTGCAACCGAGGACAGACACTTTTTACGCGCTTCAGCATTCAGTGGGACCGTTCTGTGAGCTTGTGTGGCCTATCACTTCGTGGCTGAGCCTTTGTTGCTCTTAGACGTTTCCACTTCATAATAACAGCACTTACAGTTGACCGGGGCAGCTCTAGCAGGGCAGAAGTTTGACGAACTGACTTGTTGGAAAGGTGGCATCCTATGACGGTGCCACGTTGAAAGTCACTGAGCTCTTCAGTGAGGCCATTCTACTGCCAATGTTTGTCTATGGAGATTGCATGGTTGTGTGCTCGATTTTATACACTTGTCAGCAACGAGTATGGCTGAAATGGAGGAATCCACTAATTTGAAGGGGTGTCCACATACTTTTGTATATATAGTGTGTGTGTGTGTGTGTGTGTGTATATGTACAGTTGAAGTCGGAAGTTTACATACACTTAGGTTGGTGAGTCATTAAAACACGTTTTTCAACCACTCCACACATTTCTTGTTAACAAACCATCGTTTTGGCAAGTCGGTTAGGACATCTACTTTGTGCATGACACAAGTAATATTTCCAACAATTGTTTACAGACTTCTAATTCACTGTATCACAATTCCAGTGGGTCAGAAGTTTACATACACTAAGTTGGCTGCCTTTAAACAGTTGGAAAATTCCAGAAAATGATGTCATGGCTTTAGAAGCTTCTGATAGGCTAATTGACATCATTTGAGTCATTTGGAGGTGTACCTGTGGATGTATTTCAAGGCCTACCTTCAAACTCAGTGCCTCTTTGCTTGACATCATGGGAAAATCAAAAGAAATCAGCCAAGACCTCAGAAAAAACATTGTAGATCACAAGACTGGTTCATCCTTGGGAGCAATTTCCAAACGCCTGAAGGTACAACGTTCATCTGTACAATCAATAATACGCAAGTACAAACACCATGGGACCATGCAGCCATCATACCGCTCAGGAAGGAGACTTTTTTGGTCTTGGACTTTTTGGTGCGAAAAGTGCAAATCAATCCCAGAACAACAGCAAAGGACCTTGTGAAGATGATGGAGGAAGCAGGTACAAAGGTATCTATATCCACAGTAAAACGAGTCCTTTATCGACATAACCTGAAAGGCCGCTCAGCAAGGAAGAAGCCACTGCTCCAAAACCGCCATAAAAAAGCCAGACTACGGTTTGCAACTGCACATGGGGACAAAGATCATACTTTTTGGAGAAATGTCCTCTGGTCTGATGAAACAAAAATATAACTGTTTGGCCATAATGACCATCGTTATGTTTGGAGGAAAAAGGGGGTAGCTTGCAAGCCAAAGAACACCATCCCAACCGTGAAGCATGGGGGTGGCAGCATCATGCTGTGGGGGGGCTTTGCTGCAGGAGGGACTGGTGCACTTCACATAATATATGGCATCATGAGGAAGGAAAATTATGTGGATATAATGAAGCAACATCTCAAGACATCAGTCAGGAAGTTAAAGCTTGGTCGCAAATGGGTCTTCCAAATGGACAATGACCCCAAGCATACTTCCAAAGTTGTGGCAAAATGGCTTAAGGACAACAAAGTCAAGGTATTGGAGTGGCCATCACAAAGCCCTGACCTCAATCCTATAGAACATTTGTGGGCAGAACTGAAAAAGCGTGTGTGAGCAAGGAGGCATACAAACCTGACTCAGTTACACCAGCTCTGTCAGGAGGATTTGGCCAAAATTCACCCAACTTATTGTGGGAAGCTTGTGGAAGGCTACCCAAAACGTTTGACCCAAGTTAAACAATTTAAAGTCAATGCTACCAAATACTAATTGAGTGTATGTAAACTTCTGACCCACTGGGAATGTGATGAAAGAAATAAAAGCTGAAATAAATCATTCTCTCTACTATTATTCTGACATTTCACATTCTTAACATAAAGTGGTGATCCTAACTGACCTAAAACAGGGAATATTTACTAGGATTAAATATCAGGAATTGTGAAACACTGAGTTTAAATGTATTTGGCTAAGGTGTATGTAAACTTCCGACTTCAGCTGTATGTCCTCTGACCACTTCCTTTTAGCTACAGGTGTCTCCTAGAAAGAGGGAGGATCAAGTAGACTGGTTCCAAGGCGATTTGAAAGGTCACTCAAACCCGTTTCGGAACGTGGCATTGTGGATTCAGTTGGTGGCCGAGGGTGGTAATCCATTTCAGCGCTGCGAAACAGCCATGTGTGTGTGTGGGCGTAACAGGTGCGTTCTCAAGAGCCACTTAGCCACCAGCTTGATCACTGTCCAAACTGACCGTGGCTATTATTACACATCGAAGGAGACCCGGTAGCACTGAAAAGGATGACCTTTATTTTGGTTTTTCTTCCTCTCTCTTGACTCTTTCAAAAGGCAATGGGGTCGTGTATGGTCTATGTACGTTATGGGTTTAGTGTTTCCGTCAGCATCTCATTTGTGAGGGCTACGTTTCACTCACAGCACTGTAGCTGCTGCCTTCCTCTCTGTGCCCTCACTGCTGTCTGTTCCAGTTATTTAGAGGGAGGTCTGGTAACCTTCACAATTGCGGCGATGCTAATAGCCAGTGTTTTCATGTCACTCGACGGCTTGACATTTTGTCTATCATATTCCGCCTGTGGAGATGGAGGCGTCTGTTTCATGTTTGTCCTTTGAATCAAATGGAAGAGAGAGATGTAGGTCTTTACACATCACATGCGTAAAGAGTCATCACCATTTTGTCCATGAGGCTTTGCAAATGATACAGAAGCAATTCTGAGGTAAAGCACAGTAGATAATGAAGAAAAAAGTTTCTAATTTGTGTGTACCGTGGAATGCTAGCAACAGCAACAGCTGCAGCGTTGAACAAAGAACGGAAGTTCATCCAAGGTGACAGAAGTGAGACAAACAAGTAGTTGTCGTCGTCGTCTTCTTACTGGCTGTCAATATGGCCAGGGTCTGCTGTTTCTCAGGACATCTAAGCCTGGAGGTCCCCATTAAAGTCCAGGGAAGAGGAGAGTATATGTGGAAATAACATTGAAAATAGTGGTGGGTACAAAGACACACAACTTAACTCTCATCCACCCTGCTGGTGCTTACAGGCAAAGGAAACCAATGTCATTTTGTAATTTGGGTGAACTATCCCTTTAAGACTTAACCTCATAAAGCCATGGAACACTTTTTAAAGTTGGATAAAAAAATATATATGTATAATATATACGTGTGTGTGTGTGTGTGTACTTTATATATATATATATATATATATATATATATATATATATATATATATATATATATATATATATATATATATATATTTATTTCTTCAGGTATCACATTTATATATCTAATTATAGAGTTGGGTATTAACTTGCTTCTTAATGGGCAATATCAACTGGTGTGTGTTGGCTGCCCTGCTCACTGGACAGTTTGTTTTGGTATACTCCCCAGGTTAATGGGTCCAATAAGTACCAGTGGACAGTTTGTTTTGGTATACTCCCCAGGTTAATGGGTCCAATAAGTACCAGTGGACAGTTTGTTTTGGTATACTCCCCAGGTTAATGGGTCCAATAAGTACCAGTGGACAGTTTGTTTTGGTATACTCCCCAGGTTAATGGGTCCAATAAGTACCAGTGGACAGTTTGTTTTGGTATACTCCCCAGGTTAATGGGTCCAATAAGTACCAGTGGACAGTTTGTTTTGGTATACTCCCCAGGTTAATGGGTCCAATAAGGACCAGTGGACAGTTTGTTTTGGTATACTCCCCAGGTTAATGGGTCCAATAAGGACCAGTGGGGGGACAGTTTGTTTTGGTATACTCCCCAGGTTAATGGGTCCAATAAGGACCAGTGGGAGGACAGTTTGAGCTGGCTGCTGTCTCTCTCTCGGCTTCATCACACAGAGGTTTTTGTTTGACCCACGCGAACGTGACCAAAGACGTGACTGAAACAGGAACCAACTTTGCCGCAATTGATATAAATACTAAATTGTGATATTTGAGGCTCACTCTCACCAATTGATTGTACGATGTACACACATTTTCAGTTTGCAAGTGTGTGATGTGGGGGTTGGAGACATTTTTGTATTTGTGTGTGTATTTATTAGGGATCCTCATTAGCTCCTACTAATGCAGCAGCTACTCTTCCTGGGGTCCAATCACATTAAGGCACTTACATTACATATAAAACAAAAGATAAAACAGTACATCATATAACATTATTACACCACTACATATCTACAATACAAAATGTATAATGCCACCATACAACAATATTACAATGTACGTGTGTGTAGAGTGCGTGTGCTAGCGCTTGTATGCGTGTGCCTGTACCTTTGGCATGGGTCCTCAGATCCTCAAAAGGTTCTACAGCTGCACCATCGAGAGCATCCTGACTGGTTGCATCACCGCCTGGTATGGCAACTGCTCGGCCTCCGACCGCAAGGCACTACAGAGGGTAGTGCGTACGGCCCAGTACATCACTGGGGCCAAGCTTCCTGCCATCCAGGACCTCTATACCAGGCGGTGTCAGAGGAAGGCCCTAAAAACTATCAAAGACTCCAGCCACCCTAGTCATAGACTGTTCGCTCTGCTACCGCATGGCAAGCGGTACCTGAGCGCCAAGTCTAGGTCCAAAAGGCTTCTTAACAGCTTCTACCCCCAAGCCGTAAGACTCCTGAACAGCTAATCATGGCTACCCGGACTATTTACATTGCCCCCACACCCCACCCAAACCCCCTCTTTTACGCTGCTGCTACTCTGTTTATTATTTATGCATAGTCACTTTAACTCTACCCACATGTACATATTACCTCAACTAACCGGTGCCCCCGCACATTGACTCTGTACCAGTACCCCCTGTACATAACCTCCCTACTGTTATTTTATTTTACTGCTGCTCTTTAATTATTTGCTATTTTAATTTTTTTCTTAAACTGCATTGTTGGTTAAGGGCTTGTAAGTAAGCATTTCACTGTAATGTCTACACCTGTTGTATTCGGCGCATGTGGCAAATAAAATGTGATTTGATTTGTGTGTGTCTCTTCACAGTCCTCACTGTTCCATAAGGTGTATTTTTACCTGTTTTTTAAATCGGATTCTACTGCTTGCATCAGTTACCTGATGTGGAATGGAGTTCCATGTAGTCATGGCTCTATGTAGTACTGTGCGCCTCCCATAGTCTGTTCTGGAATTGAGGATTGTGAAGAGACCTCTGGTGGCATGTCTTGTGGGGTATGCATGGGTGTCCGAGCTGTGTGCTAGTAGTTTAAACAGACAGCTCGGTACATTCAGCTTGTCAACACTTCTTACAAAAACAAGCAGTGATCAATCAATCAATCAATTTTATTTTATATAGCCCTTCTTACATCAGCTAATATCTCGAAGTGCTGTACAGAAACCCAGCCTAAAACCCCAAACAGCTAGTAATGCAGGTGTAGAAGCACGGTGGCTAGGAAAAACTCCCTAGAAAGGCGAAAGCCTAGGAAGAAACCTAGAGAGGAACCAGGCTATGAGGGGTGGCCAGTCCTCTTCTGGCTGTGCCGGGTGGAGATTATAACAGAACCATGCCAAGATGTTCAAAAATGTTCATAAGTGACAAGCATGGTCAAATAGTAATCAGGAATAAATCTCAGTTGGCTTTTCATAGCCGATCATTAAGAGTTGAAAACAGCAGGTCTGGGACAGGTAGGGGTTCCATAACCGCAGGGCAGAACAGTTGAAACTGGAATAGCAGCAAGGCCAGGCGGACTGGGGACAGCAAGGAGTCACCACGGCCGGTAGTCCCGAACGTATGGTCCTAGGGCTCAGGTCTCTCAGTTGGCTTTTCATAGCCGATCATTAAAGAGTTGAAAACAGCAGGTCTGGGACAGGTAGGGGTTTCGTAGCCGCAGGCAGAACAGTTGAAACTGGAATAGCAGCAAGGCCAGGCGGACTGGGGACAGCAAGGTGTCATCATGCCCGGTAGTCCTGACGTATGGTCCTAGGGCTCAGGTTCTCAGAGAGAAAGAGAGCAGAGAGAATTAGAGAGAGCATACTTAAATTCACACAGGACACTGGATAAGACAGGAGAAGTACTCCAGGTATAACCAACTAACCCCAACCCCCGACATAAACTACTGCAGCATAAATACTGGAGGCTGAGACAGGAGCGGTCCGGAGACACTGTGGCCCCATCCGAAGAAACCCCGGACAGGGCCAAACAGGAAGGATATAACCCCACCCACTCCGCCCAAGCACAGCCCCCGCACCACTAGAGGGATATCCCCAACCACCAACTTACAATCCTGAGACAAGGCCCAGTATAGCCCACAGAGGTCTCCACCACAGCACAAACCAGGGGGGGCGCCAACCCAGACAGGAAGATCACGTCAGTAACTCAACCCACTCAAGTGACGCACCCCTCCCAGGGACGGCATGAAAGAGCACCAGCAAGCCAGTGACTCAGCCCCTGCAACAGGGTTAGAGGCAGAGAACCCCAGTGGAGAGGGGAACCGGCCCGGCAGAGACAGCAAGGGCTGTTCGTTGCTCCAGCCTTTCCGTTCACCTTCACACTCCTGGGCCAGACTACACTCAATCATATGACCTACTGAAGAGATAAGTCTTCAGTAAAGACTTAAAGGTTGAGACCGAGTCTGCGTCTCTCACATGGGTAGGCAGACTGTTCCATAAAAATGGAGATCTATAGGAGAAAGCCCTGCCTCCCGCTGTTTGCTTAGAAATTCTAGGGACAATTAGGAGGCCTGCGTCTTGTGACCGTAGCGTACGTATTGGTATGTACGGCAGGACCAACTCGGAAAGATAGGTGGAGCAAGCCCATGTAACGCTTTATAGGTTAACAGTAAAACCTTGAAATCAGCCCTTGCCTTAACAGGAAGCCAGTGTAGGGAAGCTAGCACTGGAGTAATATGATCAAATTTCTTGGTTCTAGTCAGGATTCTAGCAGCCGTATTTAGCACTAACTGAAGTTTATTTAGTGCTTTATCCGGGTAGCCGGAAAATAGAGCATTGCAGTAGTCTAACCTAGAAGTAACAAATGCATGGATTAATTTTTCTGCATCATTTTGGACAGAAAATTTCTGATTTTTGCAATGTTACGTAGATGGAAAAAACTGTCCTTGAAACAGTCTTGATATGTTCGTCAAAAGAGAGATCAGGGTCAAGAGTAACACCGAGGTCCTTCACAGTTTTATTTGAGACGACTTTACAACCATCTAGATGAATTGTCAGATTTAACAGAAGATCTCTTTGTTTCTTGGGACCTAGAACAAGCATCTCTGTTTTGTCCGAGTTTAAAAGTAAAAGTTTTTCAGCCATCCACTTCCTTATGTCTGAAACACAGGCTTCTAGCGAGGGCAATTTTGGGGCTTCACCATGTTTCATTGAAATGTACAGCTGTGTGTCATCCGCATAGCAGTGAAAGTTAACATTATGTTTCGAATAACATCCCCAAGAGGTAAAATATAGTGAAAACAATAGTGGTCCTAAAACGGAACCTTGAGGAACACCGAAATGTACAGTTGATTTGTCGGAGGACAGACCATTCACAGAGACAAACTGATATCTTTCCGACAGGTAGGATCTAAACCAGGCCAGAACTTGTCCGTGTAGACCAATTTGGGTTTCCAGTCTCTCCAAAAGAATGTGGTGATCGATGGTGTCAAAGGCAGCACTAAGGTCTAGTAGCACGAGGACAGATGCAGAGCCTCGGTCTGACGCCATTAAAAGGTCATTTACCACCTTCACAAGTGCAGTCTCAGTGCTATGATGGGGTCTAAAACCAGACTGGAAGCATTTCGTATACATTGTTTGTCTTCAGAAAGGCAGTGAGTTGCTGCAACAGCTTTTTCTAAAATTTTTGAGAGGAATGGAAGATTCGATATGGGCCGATAGTTTTTTATATTTTCCGGGTCAAGGTTTGGCTTTTTCAGAGAGGCTTTATCACTGCCACTTTTAGTGAGTTTGGTACACATCCGGTGGATGAGAGCTGTTTATTATGTTCAACATAGGAGGGCCAACACAGGAAGCAGCTCCTTCAGCAGTTTAGTAGGAATAGGATCCAGTATGCAGCTTGAAGGTTTAGAGGCCATGATTATTTTCATCATTGTGTCAAGAGATATAGTACTAAAACACTTAAGTGTCTCTCCCGATCCCAGGCCCTCGCAGAGATCGCGCAGATCCAGGACAGCTAAGCCCTGGAGGAATACGCGATTCAAAGAGGAGTCCGTAATTTGCTTTCTAATGGTCATGATCTTTTCCTCAAAGAAGTTCATGAATTTATCACTGCTGAAGTGAAAGCCATCCTCTCTTGGGGAATGCTGCTTTTTAGTTAGCTTTGCAACAGTATCAAAAAGAAATTTTGGATTGTTCTTATTTTCCTCAATTAAGTTGGAAAAGTAGGATGATCGAGCAGCAGTGAGGGCTCTTCGGTACTGCACGGTACTGTCTTTCCAAGCTAGTCGGAAGACTTCCAGTTTGGTGTGGCGCCATTTCCGTTCCAATTTCCTGGAAGCTTGCTTCAAAGCTCGGGTATTTTCTGTATACCAGGGAGCTAGTTTCTTATGACAAATGTTTTTCGTTTTTAGGGGTGCAACTGCATCTAGGGTATTGCGCAAGGTTAAATTGAGTTCCTCAGTTAAGTGGTTAACTGATTTTTGTCCTCTGACGTCCTTGGGTAGGCAGAAGGAGTCTGGAAGGGCATCAATGAATTTTTGTGTTGTTTGAGAATTTATAGCACGACTTTTGATGCTCCTTGGTTGGGGTCTGAGCAGATTATTTGTTGCGATTGCAAATGTAATAAAATGGTGGTCCGATAGTCCAGGATTTTGTGGAAAAACATTAAGATCTACAACATTTATTCCATGGGGACAAAACTAGGTCCAGAGTATGACTGTGGCAGTGAGTAGGTCCAGAGACATGTTGGACAAAACCCACTGAGTCGATAATGGCTCGAAAGACGTTTGGAGTGGGTCTGTGGACTTCTCCATGTGAATATTAAAATCACCAAAAATTAGAATATGATCTGCTATGACTACAAGGTCTGATAGGAATTCAGGAAACTCAGAGAGGCGCTGTATATGGCCCAGGAGGCCTGTAAACAGTAGCTATAAAAAGTGATTGAGTAGGCTGCATAGATTTCATGACTAGAAGCTCAAAAGATGAAAACGCCATTTTTTTTTGTAAATTGGAAATTTGCTATCGTAAATGTTAGCAACACCTCCGCCTTTGCGGGATGCACGGGGAATATGGTCACTAGTGTAACCAGGAGGTGAGGCCTCATTTAACACAGCAAATTCATCAGGCTTAAGCCATGTTTCAGTCAGGCCAATCACATCGAGATTATGATCAGTGATTAGTTCATTGACTATGACTGCCTTTGAAGTGAGGGATCTAACATTAAGTAACCCTATTTTGAGATGTGAGGTATCACGATCTCTTTCAATAATGGCAGGAATGGAGGAGGTCTTTATCCTAATAAGATTGCTAGGGTGAACACTTTCGCCATGTTTAGTTTTGCCCAACCTAGGTCGAGGCACAGACACAGTCTCAATGGGTATGGCTGAGCTGACTACACTGACTGTGCTATTGGCAGACTCCACTAAGCTGGCAGGTTGGCTAACAGCCTGCTGCCTGGCCTGCACCCTATTTCACTGTGGGGCTAGAGGAGTTAGAGCCCTATCTATGTTGGTAGATAAGAGGAGAGCACCCCTCCAGCTAGGATGGAGTCCGTCACTCCTCAGCAGGTCAGGCTTGGTCCTGTTTGTGGGTGAGTCCCAGAAAGAGGGCCAATTATCCACAAATGTTATCTTTTGGGAGGGGCAGAAAACAGTTTTCAACCAGCGATTAAGTGCTGAGACTCTGCTGTAGAGCTCGTCACTTCCCCTAACTGGGAGGGGGCCAGAGACAATTACTCGATGCCGACACATCTTTCTAGCTGATTTACAAGCTGAAGCTATGTTGCACTTGGTGACCTCTGACTGTTTCATCCTAACATCGTTGGTGCCGACGTGGATAACAATATCTCTATACTCTCTACACTCGCCAGTTTTAGCTTTAGCCAGCACCATCTTTAGATTAGCCTTAACGTCGGTAGCCCTGCCCCCTGGTAAACAGTGTATGATCGCTGGGTGATTCGTTTTAAGTCTAATACTGCGGGTAATGGAGTCGCCAATGACTAGGGTTTTCAATTTGTCAGAGCTAATGGTGGGAGCCTTCGGCGTCTCAGACCCCGTAACGGGAGGAGTAGAGACTAGAGAAGACTCAGACTCAGACTCCGACTCGCTACATAATGGGGAAAACCGGTTGAAGGTTTCTGTCGGCTGAATGAGCGACACCGGTTGAGCATTCCAACAGTATTTCCCTCCAGAAGCCATGAGAAAGTTGTCCGACTGCGGGGACTGTGCGGGGGATTTATACTAACGTTACTGTCTGTACTTACTGGTGGCACAGACGCTGTTTCTTCCTTTCCTACACTGAGATTACCCTTGCCTAACGATTGCGTCTGAAGCTGGGCTTGTAGCACAGCTATTTTCGCCGTAAGGCGATCGTTCTCCTGTATATTATGAGTACAGCGACTGCAATTAGAAGACATCATGTTAATGTTACTACTTAGCTTCGGCTGTTGAAGATGTTGATGAACCATGTCCAGATAAAGCGTCCGAGTGAAAAAGTTGAATAAGGAAAAAAGTTGCGGTGGAAAAAAGGAAAATAACGTAAAGTTGGCAGCTAAAACGCACAGGAAAATGACTCTTCTGTCTCGGGATAAACGTCCGGGGTGAAAAAGTTTAACGAAAAAAGATGAGTGAGGACAAAACTAAAAAGTTGGTAAATTTGTTGAACACAAAGATTGATTAAACGTTTATTAAAAGTAAAACGTGAATAGTTTGGCAGGTAGCCAAGTAGCAACAAACAGCACAGCAGTACGGAGACAGTGAAGTCAATCTCTCCTCCACTTTGAGCCAGGAGAGATTGACATGCATATTATTAATGTTAGCTCCCCGTGTACTTTTAAGGGCCAGCCGTGCTGCCCTGTTCTGAGACAATTGTAATTTTCGTAAGTCCACCTGACCACACTACTGAACAGTAGTCCAGGTGCGACAAATCTAGGGCCTGTAGGACCTGCCTTGTTGATAGAGTTGTTAAGAAGGTAGAGCAGCGCTTTATTATGGACAGACTTCTCCCCATCCTAGCTACTGTTGTATCAATATGTTTTGACCATGACAGTTTACAATCCAGGGTTACTCCAAGCAGTTTAGTCACCGCAACTTGCTCAATTTCCACACTATTCATTACAAGATTTAGTTGAGGTTTAGTGAATGATTTGTCCCAAATACAATGCTTCTAGTTTTGGAAATATTTAGGACTAACTTATTCCTTGCCATCCATTCTGAAACTAACTGCAGCTCTTTAAGTGTGTTGCAGTCATTTCAGTCGCTATAGTAGCAGACGTGTATAGTGTTGAGTCATCCGCATACATAGACACACTTGCTTTACTCAAAGCCAGTGGCATGTCGTTAGTAAATATTGAAAAAAGTAAGGGGTCTAAACAGCTGCCCTGGGGAATTCCTGATTCTACCTGGATTTTGTTGGAGAGGCTTCCATTAAAGAACACACTCTGTGTTCTGTTAGACGGGTAACTATTTTTCCACAATATAGCAGGGGGTGTAAAACCATAACACATACGTTTTTCCAGCAGCAGACTGATCGATAATGTCAAAAGCCGCACTGAAGTCTAACAAAACAGCCCCCACAATATTTGTATCATCAATTTCTCTCAGCCAATCATCAGTCATTTGTGTAAGTGCTGTGCTTGTTGAATGTCCTTCACCATAAGCGTGCTGAAAGTCTGTTGTCAATTTGTTTACTGTAAAATAGCATTGTATCTGGTCAGAAGTTTACAAATGGTTGGTAACAGGCTGATTGGCCGGCTATTTGAGCCAGTAAAGGGGGCTTTACTATTCTTGGGTAACGGAATTACTTTTGCTTCCCTCCAGGCCTGAGGGCACACACTTTCTAGTAGGCTTAAATTGAAGATATGGCAAATAGGAGTGGCAATATCGTCCGCTATTATCCTCAGTAATTTTCCATCCAGGTTGTCAGACCCCTGTGGCTTGTCATTGTTGATAGACAACAATAATTTTCACCTCTTCCACACTCACTTTACGGAATTCAAAAGTACAATGCTTGTCTTTCATAATTTGGTCAGATATACTTGGATGTGTAGTGTCAGTGTTTGTTGCTGGCATGTCATGCCTAAGTTTACTAATCTTGCCAATGAAAAAATTATTAAAGTAGTTGCCAATATCAGTGGGATTTGTGATGAATGAGCCATCTGATTCAATGAATGATGGAGCCGAGTTTGCCTTTTTTCCAAAAATGTCATTTAAGGTGCTCCAATGCTTTTTACTGTCATTCTTTGTCATTTATTTTTGTTTCATAGTATAGTTTCTTCTTATTTAGTTTAGTCACATGATTTCTCAATTTGCAGTACATTTGCCAATCGGTTGTGCTGCCAGACTTATTTGCCATACCTTTTGCCTCATCCCTCTCAACCATACAATTGTTAAATTCCTCATCAATCCAAGGGGATTCAAAAGTTTTTAACAGTCCTTTTCTTAATGGGTGCATGCTTGTTAGTAACTGGAATAAGCAATTTCATAAATGTGTCAAGTGCGGCGTCTTTCTGCAGCATTAGTAAAGATGTGATCAATACATTATGATTTCATTCCTGTGCTGTTTGTAACTACCCTTGTACGTTGACTGATAACCTGAACCAGGTTGCAGGCACTGGTTACAGTTTTGAAGTTTTTTTCTTGAGTGGGCAGCTTGATGAAAGCCAGTCAATATTTAAATCACCCAGAAAATATACTTCTCTGTTGATATCACATACATTATCAAGCATGTCACACATGAACCAAATAATATGTATTTAGACATTATAAAGATTTGTTTTACATATAAATAATGGCAACACTGCCATGTTGCACTGAGCCTTGCTATTCGAAACCAAATCAGTGTCCGACTTTCGGCTGTCACAGATACACCTCCCCCGACTTCACTCCTCAAAGTTTGGTCTACAGTCGCTTTCGCCCAATGGGCTTATTCGTCATTACAGGCGACTGCCGACTGACTGATCTACAAAGAACTCTGCATCATAAATAACCACTCATCATTATTTGTAGATCAGTCAGTCAGTCACAATTTACCCATGATAAATGACAGTTTTGATCCTGTCGAACACAGCCAATGTCTTCTCCACATTAACACAGACGTGTGTCACAGTTGTAGTCTTCCCCACATTAACACAGACGTGTGTCACTTATAATCTTCCCCACATTAACACCTATTTCAATAAAAACAAAGCAACAGTAAACATGTCGTCCCCCACAAATAAATGCAGCGCCACCCTTGGGCCAATCAGTGTAAGTTTGTAAATGTCGGATCTCTATGGCAAGACGCACCATTCACCCAAGTTTCATCAAAATCGGGGCAGTGGTGTCTGAGAGATCGTGTGTGTTAGCTAGACTCATATAATAATATGCCATTTAGCAGACGCTTTTATCCAAAGCGACTTACAGTCAGGTGTGCATAAATTTTTACGTATGGGTGGTCCCGGGGATCGAACCCACTACCCTGGCGTTACGAGCGCCATGCTCTACCAATTGAGCTACAGAGGACCATCCCTTAGCGTGTGTGCCAAATTGAATCACAAACGTCTGCCCGTTATAGCGCCACCGTCTGGTCGTTATTAATGTTCTTGCATATGTTGAGTCTTGACAGTGTTTGCACCACGTGTACCAAATTATGTCACAATACATATATCCTTGACTGATTTTACACATTTATGCCAGACCACGCCCACGTGAATGTTTATTGGTCAATAGCGGCCATGTTGTTTTAGGTACTGGTTGAGACCTTTGTCCTTAGATGCCACATATCATGTTTCATGCAGATCGGCCATTCGGTGCCAGAAGAGTAGCGTTTTAAGCGTTTTTCACAGAATTCAAAATGCCGGGAAAAGCCATCATGGCGGACCTTATGTGTCCCTGAGACAAATGTATTTCTTGTGAGGAAAGACCTATGTACCAAATTTCATGACTTTTAGGTCAAACGTGGTACGGGTTGTGACCTTTCAAAGTTTGCATTTTCAATCTCTTGTTATAGCGCCACCATCTGACCAATCAGTGTAATTGTGTAAATGCCAGATATCTATGGCAAGAAGCATCATTCACCCAAGTTTCATCAAAATCGGGCTAGTGCTGTCTGAGATATCGCGTGTGACTAATGTACGAAGGTACTAACGGACGGAGACCACAGTCCCTCCCCGATTTCATTGTGGGGGACAACTATAGAAATGTGACCGACCAGCTCGATTCGGTCGTATGTAGCTAAATTTGAAATTGTGTTTTTTTTTTACATTGGATAAAAGTAGAGACTCAGAGCTAGAAAATGGTATATCATACACTGCAGTTGAGGAACAATGGGAAAGTAATTCTGCTTTGAAAGTTGATCAACTTGTAACCCCACTTTTGAGATAATGGTCCTTGAATGTTTTGGTACACCTACTGGAGAGCTCTTCTTTGTCTACACCCATTCAGCATCGTTCACACCCTCTTAAGCCTTAGCCCCACCCATCTCTTTAAGGATTCACATGTGAGGCCATGTGTTAAACAGAGTGAGTACAGTAGTGTATTAAACAACCAAAGATTTCAAGACTAAAGGCTGGTTTTTACTACGTCTATCAACATGTCTGTAGACAGTTGTCGCAGTGACATGAACATTCTATTGTCGTCCGACATCAAACTTGTTTTTCTTATGGAAAAAGTATAAACACAAAAACGACAGGCTGTATGACATCAGCAGGCTGGTGGTCCAAAATAGCATAACTGGTGTATTTTAATACCAATAAACCCATCCGTTTAAAAATGAATTTATTATATGTCAATCTAGCAAACCAGGCAACTAAAAGCAACTTTCTTAACAACGTTTTGGTTAGTTTCTAGCTTGTTAGCTAGCTAGCTAACGTTAAGTTCAGTTCAAATTAGCTTAACTTTAGCTAATTTATATTCGTTATTACAGGAAAATAAACTCACAACAAGATCAGTGTTTACAAGTCAATGGTGAACTAATGACAGAAAATAGTTTACGGTTGTGAGTGTGACTAAATAAAAGCAGGGCATTCTATCGGAGAGTTTTAGAACATGGACACTGTCTCGTTGGCCTAACGTTATATTCTAATTTGACATTGGTGCAGGTCATGTTGTTCTTCACATCTCGTCTCTGGTAAACACACACTATATCAAATAACACACACTATGTCAAAGTTGATTTGTTACATGCACAGGATACAGAAGGTGTAAACGGTACAGTGAAATGGTTACTTGCATAGTGGAGTGTTTTTGTTTAGACGTGTAGCTAGCTAGTTAGCTAAACAATGAACCATAATCCCAACTCAAAATGTTACTACCCTGCATGAATCTGCAGGTAGCTGTAGGTAGCTAAAGCTAACCAACTACGTTCAATGATAGCTAGCTAGCTAACATTAGGCTGTAACTAGCAGTGCAAATTGCTCTGCGATACAAATAATATTACTACACAGATCATACGCGTAACGTTAGCTAGCTAGCTAACAGTACGCTTTAACTTTAGAATTAGAAACATATAATAACTGAATGTAGCTAGCTTCGACTCCCTCCGCATATTTGCAAACGCCAGCATTTCCTCTATCTCCTTAGCTATCATACTCTGCTTCCACCGGGCATTCCACTGATTTCAAAACTCGGTCCTCCAGCAACACTTTTGCAGTTCTTCGTGATATCTTTCAAAAAAGCCACCTTAGAAAGGATTACCTAGACATACTGAGCAGCCCTTTGTTATAGACAGAAGCGTGCTACATGGCAGACCAATCCGAACTCATCTCTCAGTATGTCCAGCCCATCCATTATCTCAGCCAATCATGGCTAGCGGGAAGTTTCCTGTCTTTTTCCGTGGCTAAACCAACTAGGCTCGTAATTTTATTTTATTTTATTTGTATTTACAGATGGCATACAAGTTTGTTATTAAGGCACATGAAAGTTCACATGTTTCAGAAGGAATTTCTGCAAAAAAATACATTTTGATAAAAAATTTAATGTTTACGTTCAAATGCCTCCCCTGTAAAATAGTGATGGGGACATAACGCCTAGTTTCCTGAAACGAGACAAAAATGTGTATCTGGTTGTTCCACTTTTAGGTCTACAGTACATGTGCTTCTAAATGGTTTAGTTTTTAGAAGTCAGTGACCATGCACATAATATGCAACCGACAACAACGCAACACGAAAAAAAAGGAGCGCAAGCCTTTATTCTGATTGCAAAGTAGTCCTGTGTTGCTCAGTTGGTAGAGCATGGTGCTTGCAACGTCAGGGTTGTGGGTTCGATTCCCACGGGGGACTAGTATGAAAATGTATGCACTCACTACTGTAAGTTGCTCTGTGTAAGAGCATTTGCTAAAGGATGTAAATGTAAATGCAATCGACTGGTTGGTGACCTCTGGTCTAAGGGGTCACTGAAGAGGAGTAGTATAGTAGCCTGGTTCCATATCTGTTTGTGTCATCTTGCCAACTCCTATATGAGAATTGCATGACAATGATCGTAGGAGTTAGCAAGGCAACACAAACACATCTGGAACCAGGCTAGCATGACAACCCTCTGCATTATCATTCAATGTTCTTTCTCAGGAGTTCATAGGGAGGGGAATCATAACCCTGGCTCAATGCTGCTTCACAAGGCTCTTCCTCCCCTAGGCCATGACACACATGAGGAAACCGTTAGGCTCAGCCCAGTGCTTAGTGTGTACTCTCTCTGTGTACTCTCTCTGTACTCTGTGTACTCTCTCTCTCTGTACTCTCTCTCTGTGTGTACTTTGTGTACCATGATTGGACATGCGAGACAAGTGACCCTGTTTCTCTCTTTGTGTGCACCTTCAATGTCATATAATTTGAGGCGCTATTAACTGTTGTCATTGTGGGTAGTCTACATGGGCTTTTTGGACATATAGTAAGTACATTATCATGTGTTTTAGATGATCAGCTCATGGTAAGTCTTCTCTCTCTCTCTCTCTCTCTGTTCAGCTGTCTCTCTCTAGCTCTCTGTGTCCAGCTCTCTCTCTTTCTTGCTCTCGCTGTCCAGCTGTCTCTTTCTCTCTCTAGCTCTCTGTGTCCAGCTCTCTCTCTTTCTTGCTCTCTCTGTCCAGCTGTCTCTCGCTCGCTCTATTTCTCTCTCTAGCACTCTCGCTGTCCAGCTCTCTCCAGCTCTCTGTCCAGCTGTCTCTTTCTTTCTCTAGCTCTCTGTCCAGCTGTCTCTTTCTCTCTCTAGCTCTCTGTCCAGCTGTCTCTTTCTCTCTCTAGCTCTCTGTCCAGCTGTCTCTCTTTACTAATCTCTAGGGTCACAGGTCCACCTGTACCTTTTCTCTTTTTTTGCTGCCCGGCTGGCTGCACACATCACATCAACTGTTCCGTCGTTGATCCAAGCATTCCAGGGGCGCCAGGCCATGAGGAGTGTCTCCTTTTCTGGAAGTTTTTGGATCGGGAGGCCTCGTGTGCTGCCTCGTTGCGTTTCGCTTAATTTCCTCCTCTCTCCTTTGTTTTTGCCCATCTAGGCAGATTTTGATATGAGTTATTAGGATCTCCATTAGCCGACGCCAATGGTGACAGTTAGTCTTATTGGGGTCCGACACAACCATGATGACGATGGTTCTGTGGTGGTGGGAGGGTGATAGGCGGTGGGATTGGAGGCCCATGATGACGATGGTTCTGTGGTGGTGGGAGGTTGATAGGCGGTGGGATTAGAGGCCCATGATGATGATGGTTCTGTGGTGGTGGGAGGGTGATAGGCGGTGGGATTGGAGGCCCATGATGATGATGATGATGGTTCTGTGGTGGTGGGAGGGTGATAGGCGGTGGGATTGGAGGCCCATGATGACGATGGTTCTGTGGTGGTGGGAGGGTGATAGGCGGTGGGATTGGAGGCCCATGATGATGATGGTTCTGTGGTGGTGGGAGGTTGATAGGCGGTGGGATTGGAGGCCCATGATGATGATGATGGTTCTGTGGTGGTGGGAGGGTGATAGGCGGTGGTGGGAGGGTGATAGGCGGTGGGATTGGAGGCCCATGATGATGATGATGGTTCTTTGGTGGTGGAAGGTTGATAGGCAGTGGGATTGGAGGCCCATGATGATGATGATGGTTCTGTGGTGGTGGGAGGTTGATAGGCGGTGGGATTGGAGGCCCATGATGATGATGGTTCTGTGGTGGTGGGAGGTTGATAGGCGGTGGGATTGGAGGCCCATGATGATGATGGTTCTGTGGTGGTGGGAGGTTGATAGGCGGTGGGATTGGAGGCCCATGATGATGATGGTTCTGTGGTGGTGGGAGGTTGATAGGCGGTGGGATTGGAGGCCCATGATGATGATGGTTCTGTGGTGGTGGGAGGTTGATAGGCGGTGGGATTGGAGGCCCATGATGATGATGATGGTTCTGTGGTGGTGGGAGGGTGATAGGTGGTGGGATTGGAGGCCCATGATGATGATGGTTCTGTGGTGGTGGGAGGGTGATAGGCGGTGGGATTGGAGGCCCATGATGATGATGATGGTTCTGTGGTGGTGGGAGGGTGATAGGCGGTGGGATTGGAGGCCCATGATGACGATGGTTCTGTGGTGGTGGGAGGGTGATAGGCGGTGGGATTGGAGGCCCATGATGATGATGATGGATCTGTGGTGGGAGGGTGGGAGGGTGATAGGCGGTGTGATTGGAGGCCCATGATGATGATGGTTCTGTGGTGGTGGGAGGGTGATAGGCGGTGGGATTGGAGGCCCATGATGATGATGATGGTTCTGTGGTGGGAGGGTGGGAGGGTGATAGGCGGTGGGATTGGAGGCCCATGATGATGATGGTTCTGTGGTGGTGGGAGGGTGATAGGCGGTGGGATTGGAGGCCCATGATGATGATGGTTCTGTGGTGGGAGGCGGTGGGATTGGAGGCCCATGATGATGATGGTTCTGTGGTGGTGGGAGGGTGGGAGGGTGATAGGCGGTGGGATTGGGGTGAACCGACTCCTATACTACATCATGTTCTATATTACAAAACCTGAAGTCTGACTGGTAACTTGTAGGTTAACTTGTAGGTTAACTTGTAGGTTAACTTGTAGGTTAACTTCAATACAGGATATTCCAGTGTGTTTCTATGGGGTCTGAGACCACCTAAATGGTATTTAAATGTTGATGTCAACAGAGCACATTTAGACCCAAACTTCTGTAACAGCCTGTGTCATTTCGGCCACTCAATCCCCCTTACTATGCAGAGGTGTGTGTGTGTGTGTGTGTGTGTGTATGTGGTGTGTGTGAGCCAGGGATCGGCGGGGCTTGTGTTTTACAGGAGAAACTTGACCATCTGTATGGTTGGCACTTGAGAAATGCGGCTTGTGTTTGCGCCAGTGTGAATTTAGAAGAAGTGTTGACCCCTGTCTGGGAAAGCAATGTGTGTGTGTGTGTGTGAGGGAGAAAGTACGTGTGAGAGCGCAAGAGAGTGTGTGAGTGTGTGTGCGTGAGAGAGAGAATGTGTGTTGTGTGAGGGGGGGAGGCAGAAAGTGTGTGTGCGTGTGGGAGAGAATGTGTGTTGTGTGCGTTTTGATTCCATGTATGTGTGTGTATGTGTGTGTATGTGTGTGTATGTGTGTGTATGTGTGTGTGTGTGTGTGTGTGTGTATGTGTGTGTGTATGTGTGTGTATGTGTGTGTGTGTGTGTGTGTGTGTGTGTGTGTGTGTGTGTGTGTGTGGCGCCCCAGCACAACTAGGGCTGGCACGATTACCGTATAACAGACCGTTATGAAAATACAGTAACCGCCATAATCGTTAAATAAATACATATTCACACCCCTTGACTTTATCCACATTTTTTGTGTTACAAAATCAGATTAATAAAAAGCATGAGTTGGCGCACAACCATTATTTAGTGTAGAGGTGCTGACTAACGCTGAATAAACTGTAAGAATAAACAAAGAGTCACAAACTCTAAAAAACATATTTTAATGGTTTCGTGTTCTTTGCAAGGCAGGTTTTACACACACAACACAAGTCCAAGTAAAGGGTTAAACCAGTTTATTATGATCAGGCTTTGGCAGTGTTCTTGACAAATCATACCCAAAACAAACGAAGTAAATACTTCGCTACCCGTGGAAGGTCCTCCTAGCTTTTTCTTTGGGGGAGTTCAACCCTTCTTGTAAGTCTATTTTCCTTTCTTCTTTTAAAGCCTCCTTTTCCTTCCGTACGCTCTGCTCCTCCCATAGCCTCCTTTTCCTTCCGTACGCTCTGCTTCTCCCATAGCCTCCTTTTCCTTCCGTACGCTCTGCTCCTCCCATAGCCTCCTTTTCCTTCCGTACGCTCTGCTTCTCCCATAGCCTCCTTTTCCTTCCGTACGCTCTGCTTCTCCCATAGCCTCCTTTTCCTTCCGTACGCTCTGCTCCTCCCATAGCCTCCTTTTCCTTCCGTACGCTCTGCTCCTCCCATAGCCTCCTTTTCCTTCCGTACGCTCTGCTCCTCCCATAGCCTCCTTTTCCTTCCGTACGCTCTGCTTCTCCCATAGCCTCCTTTTCCTTCCGTACGCTCTGCTTCTCCCATAGCCTCCTTTTCCTTCCGTACGCTCTGCTTCTCCCATAGCCTCCTTTTCCTTCCGTACGCTCTGCTCCTCCCATAGCCTCCTACTCCTTCACCTGCCGGGGTCAAGACAAAGACAAAGAAAGAAACCCAGGGTGTGGTTAAAGTAGAGAGACTGATTGGTTTCACCGGTCTGCAGTTTGGCTCTGATTATAACTGGAGACAGGTGTGGCTGTTCTGCTGCAGTCTAGAAGTTTCCCCGGAGCTGTCCGTGGTCCTGCCTCTAGGGGAATACTTCGCATTGCTGTCCGTGGTCCTGGCAGCCAAAAATACAAAGAAACCTTGCAGGCACATAACGTCCATCCACAACACAACCCCTGAAACCGCTACAATATAAACTCCCAGTAATCTATTGGATAAACCACCAACGTTTCGGCATCACTGTGCCTTCTTCAGGAAGTATTGGTGGTTTACCAAATAATAAATTACTGGGAATTTATATATAGACTGTCTCTCTTTACAAAGTCGGATTAAAATCGATTGAATTGTCATTTTTGTGAACGATCTACACAAAATACTCTAATGTCAAAGTGGACGTTTTATTTTTTATGTATGGAAAATGAAACACTAATATCTATTGATTAGATAATTATTCAACCCCCTGAGTCAATACATGTTAGAATCACCTTTGGCAGTGATTACAGCTTTGAGTCTTTCTGGGTAAGTCTCTAAGAGCTTTGCAAACCTGGATTGTACATTCATTTCCCATTATTCTTTAAAAAAAATATTGAAGCCCTGTCAAGTTGGTTGTTGAACATTGCTGGACAACCATTTTCAAGTCTTGCCGTAGATTTTCAAGCCAATTTAATTCAAAACTGTAACTAGGCCACTCAGGAACATTCAATGTCATCTTGGTAAGCAACTCCAGTGTATATTTGGCCTTGTGTTTTAGGTAATTGTCCTGCTGAAAGGTGAATATGTCTCCCAGTGTCTGTTGGAAAGCAGACTGAACAAAGTTTTCCTCTAGGATTTTGCCTGTGCTTAGCTCCATTCAGTTTCTTTTTTATCCTGGAAAAACTCCCCAGTCCTTAACGATTACAAGCATACCCATAACATGATGCAGCCACCACCATGCTTGAAAATATGAAGAGTGGTACTTAGGGATGTGTTGTGTTGGATTTGCCCCAAACATAGCGCTTTGTATTCAGGACATAAATTACATTTCTTTGCCACATTTTTTGCAGTTTTACTTTAGTGCCTTGTTGCAAACAGAATGCATGTTTTGGAATGTTTTTATTCTGTACAGGCTTCCTTCTTTTCACTCTGTCATTTAGGTTAGTATTGTGGAGTAACTACAATGTTGTTGATCCATCCTCATCAATCTACAGACAATACCCCATAATGACAAAGCAAAAACAGATTTTTAGAAATGTTTGCTAATTTATTAAAAATAAGAAGCTGAAATATCACATTTACATAAGTATTCAGACCCTTTACTCAGTACTTTGTTGAATCACCTTTGCCAGTGATTACATGGGTATGTTGCTACAAGCTTGGCACACCTGTATTTGGGGAGTTTCTCCCATTCTTCTCTGCAGATCCTTTCAAGCTCTGTCAGGTTGGATGGGGAGCATTGCTGCACAGCTATTTTCAGGTCTCTCCAGAGATGTTAGATTGGGTTCAAGTCCGGGCTCTGGCTAGGCCACTCAAGCACATTCAGAGACTTGTCACGAAGCCACTCCTACGTTGTCTTGGCTGTGTGCTTAGGGTCGTTGTCCTATTGGAAGGTGAACCTTTGCCCTAGTCTGAGGTCCTGAGTGCTCTGGAGTAGGTTTTAATCAAGGATTTCTCTGTACTTTGCTCCGTTAATCTTTGCCCTCGATCCTGATTAGTCTCCCAGTTCCTGCCGCTGAAAAACATCCCCACAGCATGATGCTGCCACCTCCATTATTCACCCTAGGGATGGTGCCAAATTTCTTCCAGATGTGATGCTTGGCATTCAGGCTAAAGAGTTCAATCTTGGTTTCATCAGACCAGATAATCTTGTTTCTCATGGTCTGAGAGTCTTTAGGTGCCTTTTGGCAAACTCCAAGCGGGCTGTCATGTGCCTTTTACTAAGGAGTGGCTTCCGTCTCGTCACTCTACCATAAAGGCCTGATTGGTGGAGTTCTGCACAGATGGTTGTCCTTCTGGAAGGTTCTCCCATCTTCACAGAGGAACTCTGGAGCTCTGTCAGAGTGACCATCGGGTTCTTGGTCACCTCCCTAACCAAGGCCCTTCTCCCCCGATTGCTCAGTTTGGCCGGGCGACCAGCTCTAGGAAGAGTCTTGGTGGTTCCAAACTTCTTCCATTTAAGAATGATGGAGGCCACTGTGTTCTTGGGGACCTTCAATGATGCAGACATTTTTTGGTGCCCTTCCCCAGGTCTGTGCCTCGACACAATCCTGTCTCGGAGCTCTATGGACAATTCCTTCAACCTCATGGCTTGGTATTTGCTCTGACATGCACTATCAACTGTGGGACCTTATATAGGCAGGTATGTGCCTTTCCAAATCATGTCCAATCAATTGAATTTACCACAGGTGGACCCCAATGAAGTTGTAGAAACATCTCAAGGATGATCAATGGAAACAGGATGCACCTGAGCTCAATTTCGAGTCTCATAGCAAATGTTCAGAATACTTATGTAAATAACGTATTTATGTTTTGTCATTATGGGGTATTGTGTGTAGATTGCTGAGGATTTTATTTTATTTAATCCATTTTAGAATAAAGCTGTAACGTAACAAAATGTGGAAGAAGTCAAGGGGTCTGAATACTTTCCGAAGGCACAGTATATATGTGTGTGTGTGTGTGTGTGTGTGTGTGTGTGTGTGTGTGTGTGTGTGTGTGTATATGTGTATATATATGTTAACTGATACAGTGGAATGTATTTTCTGTAATTTCAGTTGAGTTGAGTCAACAAATCACAGTACTCTTCCTGCTTTTACTTCCTGCTCTCCTCCTATGAGTACAGTCCACCCATTATGCCATCATTGACTTGAATGGGGATGCCTGTTCTATTCATTCTATTTCTATTCCAGCACATACAGTCAGGAGCGGAGAAAATGTGGGCCTTAAAAAAAAAAAAAGCTATTTGAACGGTTATTATCGTGACCACGGTCATTTGGCTGGCCAATAACCGTCATCCAAAATTCCATGACCGTCACAGCCATAACCACAATCCCAGCACACAGGAACATTGAAATCTTTAACACATGTTTTTCTCAATAGGATATTCAACAATGTGCTTTTTGTTCCACTTGTCAAGTCCAACTTCAGTTTTATGGTCTCTGGATTTGGCAGAATTTCTTTGGAAAATATTTAAGTTTGCAGTAATTGGAACTCTAAGAGAAACTGTAAGTCTCCGTGTTTGTTCCTGTGCTTAGAAGTGCTAAGTGGAAGACCAGTATCAGGTGTTTGTTCCTGTGCTTAGAAATGCAAAGTGGAAGACCAGTGTCAGGTGTTTGTTCCTGTGAGGATAAGTGCTATGTGGAAGACCAGTGTTCAATTTGACACATGTACCTCTGGATTTTAAGCGCTTGTGCAAGTTGAGTGACTGCCATACATTTGTGTAATTTTACTCTCTCTCTCTCTCTCTCTCTCCCTCCTCGTTCTCTCTCTCTCTCTCTCCCTCCTCGTTCTCTCTCTCTCTCTCTCTCCCGCTCTCTCTCTCTCCCTCCCCGCTCTCTCTCTCTCTCCCTCCTCGTTCTCTCTCTCCCCGCTCTCTCTCTCTCTTTCTCCCCGCTCTCTCGCTCTCTCTCTCCCTCCCCGCTCTCTCGCTCTCTCTCTCCTCCCGCTCTCTCTCTCTCTCTCCTCTGCTCTCTCTCTCTCTCTCTCCCTCTCTCACCGCTCTCGCTCTCCCCCCCCCCTCTCTCTCTCTCCCTGCTCTCTCTCTCTCTCCCTCTACCCGCTCTCTCTCTCTCTCTCTCTCTCTCTCTCTCCCCCGCTCTCCCCTCTCTGTCTCTCGGTCCCAGCTAGCCAGCGGTTAACGACTAGCTGGCTAATGAAATGTGTCTTAATAGCTGTGCTGATGACCTGAAATAGTAGACCCTTGAGAATCTTTATTTACTGTTCTTTAAGAGTGGCTGGCCTGTCCAGTTGAGTTATGACACTGCCATATGGTGACGGTTGACAGGGCGCTAGTTTGTTCCAAGTTGACGTCACGCCCCTTGTATCCATATGCACACATGCTATTATTGTCTTGGTACTGTAGGATGTATTGTTAACCCAATCCTCTGTTTGGTTAGGCCCACGGCTCCAACTCTCCAGAAACTCCAAATCCTTAGATTATGGTAGATCCAATATTGAGTTAAGGGATTAGAATGTGTTAACATAATGCAGTGATGTCTATGAACGTGTTTACGTACAGGTGAGAGTAAAGTATAGATGTCATGTTGTCATTGGATGATACTAGCTAAGCCAATGAATGAAGTCACATTAATTTCTGGTGAACAGCGCAATGTTTGGCCATGCTACATTGGAGGAAGGTCTGGTGTGAAAGGCTATGTCTCTTTCGGTATCAAATACAATGGACCTATGTGTCTGCTGTAGTTGGGTAGATTCATGCCATTTTAGGTTAGCATGGCATGTCTCTTCTAGAGGTTACGTGAGACCATATGTGTGTGTCTCCTTACAAGTAGAAGGTACCTCTCCCTTGTATTGAATGTGAGGTAATATTTGTCTGTTTCAGCAAAATGGCGTTTGACCTCTTTTTTTCTCCCTGATCCCCTCTCACCGCCACATAATCTACACCAACCACCGGAACCCACAACCACACGCAGATCCAGTTCCCCTGCCCATAGGGACCCAGCGTCCCCGGTGTCTCTGTGCGCATGCTTGTGTTGTTAATAAGTGTGTGTGTATGTGTGTGAGATCACATGTTCGTGTACAGTGTGTGTGTATGTGTGTGTGTGATGTGTGTCTGACAACTACAGAATGAGAATTACAATGCTTTTTCCTTTAGCTCGCCAGTCAATGACTAGGTCCCAGTTAGTTAGTCTGGTATTAGCTGTCTGAGTAGACGTGGTGCTTACTTACTACTGCTACTCTTTGCTTCAGCTCTTTGACGTTGATGTTCTTTTACCTTCTAATAAAGAGGTGTTTTTTAATGATAAAATATTTTGATGTGCTGACTATAGCTTTTCTCTCTGTTATGGTGGTTTATTTATATAAATGGGGAGGAGAATTAGAATGTCATTTTAATAACTTCAATCATTTATATTGTCGTTAACATAAGGAGAACCGGTATACTGTATCAGTTAGAACGCAACAAGGTAACACCAGGGACAACAAACGTAACACGGCAACACCAGGGACAACAAATGCAACACGGCAACACCAGGGACAACAAACACAACACGGCAACACCAGGGACAACAAACACAACACCAGGGACAACAAACGCAACACGGCAACACCAGGGACAACCAACGCAACATGGCAACACCAGGGACAACAAACGCAACACCAGCGACAACAAATGCAACACCAGGGACAACAAACGCAACACGGCAACACCAGGGACAACAAACGCAACACCAGGGACAACAAACGCAACACGGCAACACCAGGGACAACAAACGCAACACCAGGGACAACAAACGCAACACGGCAACACCAGGGACAACCAACGCAACACCAGGGACAACAAACGCAACACGGCAACACCAGGGACAACAAACGCAACACCAGGGACAACAAACGCAACACGGCAACACCAGGGACAACCAACGCAACACCAGGGACAACAAATGCAACACCAGGGACAACAAACGCAACGTGGCAACACCAGGGACAACAAACGCAACACGGCAACACCAGGGACAACCAACGCAACATGGCAACACCAGGGACAACAAACGCAACACCAGCGACAACAAATGCAACACCAGGGACAACAAACGCAACACGGCAACACCAGGGACAACAAACGCAACACCAGGGACAAAAAACGCAACACGGCAACACCAGGGACAACCAACGCAACACCAGGGACAACAAACGCAACACGGCAACACCAGGGACAACAAACGCAACACCAGGGACAACAAACGCAACACGGCAACACCAGGGACAACCAACGCAACACCAGGGACAACAAACGCAACACGGCAACACCAGGGACAACAAACGCAACATGGCAACACCAGGGACAACAAACGCAACACCAGCGACAACAAATGCAACACCAGCGACAACAAACGCACCACCAGGGACAACAAATGCAACACCAGGGACAACAAACGCAACGTGGCAACACCAGGGACAACAAACGCAACGTGGCAACACCAGGGACAACAAACGCAACGTGGCAACACCAGGGACAACAAACAGCAACACCAGGGACAACAAACAGCAACACCAGGGACAACAAACAGCGCAAGCAACCAACACACATCTCACATGACATCAACAAGAGGTTTCCATTCATCTCGAAATAGAATTCCTTCTTTCCATTCATCTTGCCGCCCACTCACCCAGAATTCTTTGTGGCCCTGCGAGCGCTGAGTTGATAGATTTTCCTGTGAGGTCAGAGATGGCGTGCCACCAGACAACCTCCACACACAGGAAGTTGTCTTTCTAAACGACGGGTCGTCATAAACCCCCACTAAGAGATGTGTCGTCATAAACCCCCACTAAGAGATGTGTCGTCATAAAACCCACATCACTTTCAAATTTGACTCAGTGTTTCACACCTTTTGCAAACAGCACCGGAACCAGTTCTACCTGCTCTGTCAGCAATACTTAATACATTCAGATGTTTTCATATGCAGCCAGGACATCTTTCTTCAGAAGTTCAGATGGGACGTTTTTACTGCAGATGTTTTGCACAGTTTCATATTGGCAGGAGATCTGCTTTAGTTGTGACAGGACTTCAGAGGACTACAGCACACGTTTGCTCTGAAACAAGCTGTTTCCTTCGTGTTGTGAGAGAGAGCGAGCGAGCGGGAGACCTCTTCCATTGTTGAGGTTTTACAAGATAAGCCATGTCCTGACAACTGGTTTCCAGGGTCTATTTTTAGCTCACAGTGCTAAAACCTTACCCCCTTTTGGGTCGTATTCTGATGGGTGTTTTTATTTAACATGTGTCCCCTGGAACCCAGTGTCACCACGGATCACTTCACTTCCTGTCACATGGGTCATTGTAGGGTCAAAACGTCATACACACACAGACACACATACACTCGCGCACTGAGAATGATGTGACACACACACACACTGGGAATATGATTTTCTGTTTTGTTTTCCTGAATTGCAGCAGGTGGCCTACCCAGAGTGATGTCAGTCTGAAAGTTCCATTGTTCTTTTCCAAGGCTTTTGATAATAACTTAAAACACCTTTCTCAAATTCCGCTCAACTGAAACAAAATAGTAATTACTGTACAAGGCCTTCAGGTTTTTTTTGTAATACCTTGAACAGCGATAAAACATGAACCTTCATCACCATCTCTTTCCTCTGGTGGACAACATGACATGTCTTTGCTGTGAGGAGAAGTGGTGAGAGAGTTGGACTTGAGACCAGAGCAATGGTTGTTGTCACACTGACGCAATAGTGAATGCACTTAGCTAGAAGTCGTGCTTAAGATATCACCAGATAGCCAAATAGATGCTATGTAAATATGTAAATTGCTATGACGGAGGACACCTGCTAAGCAAATAGATTATGTAACCTTTGTAAAAACATCATTTAGGTATGCTAAGCCTCCTTCAAAAAACCTTTGTCTTCATGACAAGTTTCATTTGATTATTTCTGTGATTTTAGCTACATTACTTTGATTATAATGTCAATGATTTACTGAACATATGATATATATATATGTTTTTATCATATCCTAGTTGTGTTCTTGAAACATACATTATGGAACACTCAACAGCAGTTTTGTCCAATCAAATCTATTTTCCAGTTAAGCGATATTGTCCAATCACGCACCCTTGCCAATAGTTTTGCCAAGTAACATGGGCTTCTTACCCAGTGTCCTCTCACCTGAGCTTAGCCTGGGCCAATCAAAAGTCTCCGTTAGCGGGCCTCCCGAGTGGCACAGTGGTCTAAGGCAGTGGTTGCCAACCTTTTTTCCTTGGAGCCCCCCTACTTGTATCTAAGAAAAGCTGAGGCCGTCTCAGACAGGTACGTAGTGCTGAATGGTAGAATAACTCTTGTAGCTGCGTGGTTGGCCAGTCTGGGTGCACACCGTGTCCTTTGACAATCCAAAACTTTTTGTATCCGTTCTCGTGGAAATATTTATTTGACACAGAATCGGCTTGAAGGTCAGCAAGCTCATCTTCACAGCCGAGGTATTCCACGTCCTCGAGACTGCAAATGTAAGGGTCCATCAACCCACGATTCCTTTGATAAGTATTCGTCAACATCGGCAAAACAGGATTTAATTTAATTGCATGGTAAACTCAGTGCGTAAAGACGCAGGGACAGTGCCACCAGACTGTTTCATCAGCAGTGGAAATTGTTGTAGCTCCCCTTTTGACATTTTTCGAACTCTGTACTCCAGTTTCCGCACAAAAGCGTTGAGGGCGTCTTTGCAATGCATGACGTTTGATTCAGGACCCTGCATCCGCTTGTTTGTCTCATTGTAGAGAGTGAATGTATCCGCTAGGTATGCCGTTTTGATCCAAAACGCATCAGTCAGCTGTTTGCACAGTGGTCGATTGTGATCTTGCAAGAATTCCTTTTATTTTTTCCTGCAGTTCCATAAAACGCACTTGTCCAGTGACATCCAGCGTACCTCTGCGTGTAACAGCAGTGTTTGATGCGCTTCATCCTCACACAGCTGGGCAAACAGTCTCTTGTTAGTAGGGCGAGCCTTAATGAAGTTTACAACTTTAACAACAGTTGCCAGGGTGTTACTAAGGCCTTCCGAAAGTTCTTTACTGGCCAATGCTTGGCGATGTAGCGTGCAGTGGAAAATTGCGAACCCCTGGGCTTTTTCCTTCAATCGGCTGTTAAATCCCTGGTTTTTGCCCATCAACGCTGCAGCCCCATCAGTGGAGCATGCAACAATATTCTCGTAGGGCAGATTGTTGGACGAGAGATATGAGTCCATAGCTATAAAAATATCTTGGCCTGTTGTTGTTGTGGCTAGATTGGTAGACATAGCAATGTCTTGTTTCAAGTCATCACCATCAATATATTGTACATAAACGATGAGCACGGATTCGTCTGACACTGTTGTTGTTTCATCCAACTGAATGGCAAAGGGAACATTCCGAAGCTTCTCGTGCAGCTGGTTTTGACAATCCCCAGCCATTTGATCAAGTCTGTCTTTGACAGTGTTGTCAGAGAGTGGGACCACACAGCGTCTCTACAATTTTCAGGCAGGCGGGTTTGATTAGCTGCTCTCCAATATTGTGCGGCTTTTAGCCTTGGCAATTAATAGCGAACACTCAAATGACGCCTCCGTGGCTCTGTGTAAATCACTGCCTGCTCTTTCAAATGCTCTTCTGATGTCTGTGGATCTTTTTAATAGTGCCAACTTCTTCTTCCTCTCAAATAAATCCTGACCTTCACCAATAGTCTCCTGGTGTTTTGTTTCCTGGTGTCGTTGCATTTTGCTTGGCTTCATGCTGTCATTAGCTATCTTCTCGCCACAAATGACACATTCTGGCCGAGTCCTGTCCTGTCCTTCAATAAAACCAAAGTTAAGATAACTCTCGAGATGTAGCCTTACTTTCTTTTTTGATGATGAGTCATCAGCACTTTTACGTTTCTTAGACATGTTGTTTTATTCATAAAATAGTGATGCTCTGACTGCAGGAAAAACCAGCTGCTAGCTGAAACTAATTGAGTGGGAGGGTCATCTTTTTTTCTGGGAATTACCGCTTTTACGTTTCTCTGACATTATTATACTTTTTTAGATTGGCCTTGGCATTGCAAGCATATGATCTTTAATAACACGTACGGTGTACGGTGTTTCCTCCGACACATTGGTGCGGCTGTCTTCCGGGTTAAGTGGGCATTGTGTCAAGAAGCAGTGCGGCTCGGCTGGGTTGTGTTTCGGAGGACGCACGGCTCTCGACCTTCGCCTCTCCGGAGTCCGTACGGGAGTTGCAGCGATGGGACAAGACTTTAACTACCAATTGGAGCTCACGAAATTGGGGAGAAAAAGGGGTCAAATAATAAATAAAAAAATAAAGAAAAGTATCCGTTAGCAACAAGCAGCAACGCTAAAGCTAACGTGTCATGTCTTGTTTCAGTAAACAGATCCTACATAAAGAACACATCTTACCCTGCCTACGCAGTCTATACTTACTTTGAACTGTAACTGTCTAACCTAAGCAATATGTTACTAATGGTATGCATTTTATATTTTGTAAATATTGTTGGTATTTTACCCCCCTTTTCTCCCCAAATACAATCTTGTCTCATCGCTGCAATTGAGCGAAGATGGAGTCATGCGTCCTCTGAAACATGACCCGCCTAACCGTGCTCCTTAACACCCGCCAACTTAACCCAGCTGCACAAATGTGTCGGAGGAAACACCGTTCAACTGGCGACCGGAGTCAGCCTGCAGGCACCCGGCCCGCCACAAGGAGTCGCTAGGTCGTGATGAGCCAAGTAAAGCCCCCCCCCCGGACGACGCTGAGCCAATTGTGCGCCGTCCTATGGGACTCCCGGCCACGGCCAGTTGTGGCACAGCCCGGGAATGAACCCGGGTCTGTAGTAACGATGCGACGCAGTGCCTTAGACCGCTGCGCCACTCGGGAGGCCCCATTTTACCTTTATTTTAACAGGGAGTCGCATTGAGACCAAGGTCTCGTCTGCAAGGAGTCCTGCGTCTTACAAATATTACACAACAAATTACACATGGGAAATACATAAACAAATATATTTTTTTTTTATAAACACACTCATGAAAAATAATCACATTCCTCAGCAAAGAGGTACTCAATCAACACTCTGAACTACTGAAAGCCACCAATACATTCATTTTGTAGGGAACTCTGAAGATTGCACCCGATGTATGGAACAAAGAAACTGAAAGTATACAGTGGAAATGCCCAGATATTTGTAAGCAGGGACATGATCAATGTGGGCACCATCCAAGGTGCATATGCTTAAATCATTAGATACATTTTTGTGTGCTCTAGAAAACATCTACTTTGTTTTACCCGCATTCAATACTAATTTAAGGTCAAAGGTTTCCTGTAAAACAATGAAAGCAGACTGGAATACGCAACAGTATCGTCCACACACAGGTGCAGGGTAATGTTTTTGACAGACAAGCCAATATTGTTAATGTATACAGTAAAAAGTACTGGACCCAGAACTGATCCCTCTGTGACACCTTTTATTAAATTCAGAAAACTTGATTGAACACCATCTGTAGACATGCATTGAGTTCTATCTGTCAAGTAGTTTCTAAACCAGGTGCATGCAGCCTGGTCTAGGCCAATTGAAGAAAGCCTCTGAATTAGCAATGAGTGATCAACAGTATCGAAGTCCTTTTGACAGGTCAATGAAGAGGGCAGCACCATGTTGCCTTTTTATCCATACAGTTAACCACATCATTTATAACTAGGGATGCAGCAGAGATAGTGCTATGACCTGGTCGAACACCAGACTGATGAACATTCAGAATACAATTCATAGATGAGAAAGATCTTAGCTGAGAATGAATCAAGATTTCTACATTGAACAGAGATATAAATGCAACAATTTCAAATATTTGTTACAGTTCATATAAGGAAATTGGTCAATTGAAATGAATTCATTAAGCCCTGATCTATGGATTTCACATGACTGGGTTTGGATCAGAACAGTGGCCATGGAAAGTGACCATTTGCCCACTGAAGTTGGTTACGACGCCAAACTGCAGCCAGGTCAAGACCCTGGTGAGGACAACGAGCACGCAGATGAGCTTCTCTGAGACGGTTTCTGACAGTTTGTGCAGAAATTCTTCGGTTGTGCAAACCCACAGTTTCAGCAGCTGTCCAGGTGGCTGGTGAAGAAGCAGATTGTGGAACAAATTTAAGAGAAATAAGCTTTTTGTGCATATGGAACATTTCTGGGATCTTTTATTTCAGCTCATGAAACATGGGACCAACACTTTACGTTTTATATTTTTGTTCAATATAATATTTTAGCTACGCAAGAAAGTTTTGCAATAGGGCGATAGTCGTCTAGGTCACAAGGTTCACCACCTTTTGTGAAGTGGGAGTACAAGAGCTGCCTTCCGAATGAGAATGGATAGATGGATGGACCTTAATCGTTACTTTGATGCAGTGTTTACGTTTGTGTGTGTGTGTGTGTGCGTGTGTTTTGTTCAACAGATAATTCCTTACTCACTGTATCCAGTGGAATATTGTTTAAAGAGAGAGAGTCTCATTCTATAGATCCCAGCTGGTTTGACACTGCACTCAGTAGCCTGTCTCTCCTGACTAACACAGTCTGGTTTAGAGTAATGACTGGTCCATGTACAGTATACACTACATAATCAGCTGTGTCTAGGTTGTCAGCTGTGCATATGTCTGCTCACGGTCGTGCACAGTGTGTGTGTGTGTGTGTGTGTGTGTGTGTGCACTTTTGTGCGGTTATAGCCGATACGTAGGCATGCTTTTGTGAGTGTGTGTTCCATTGGCGTGTATGGAGAATGTGTGTGGCACTCGTACAGGCAGTTTGTCTCAGGCCCAGCTCACACTGTCCTTTAGAAAGGGAAAGGCTGTACCGTTGGACTTATTTGCTGTAGGATTCTCTAAAACACAAATGAAAACAATGTGGCCTCTTAGGATGTGAGTGGAATATCAACGGCATACAGTAAAATGGAAACATTGCTGGGAGAGGGTATCCCAGGTGATGTTTTTGACAGGATGCGATAATGCCTTGCATACCATGCTTAAATCCAATGACACAGTCCGTGCTGTCTGACGCCGTTAAATGTACAGTCTTCAATAGAATTTCTAGAATGAAGTTTGAAAATTGCAGACACTCATATTTGCGACTTGGAGTGACGTGACCTTGTGGTAATGCAATATTCACCCATTCAATTTGCATAGCGCAGCGTTTTTAAAAACAGATGTCAAATAGATGATATGTAAATGATGAATTATGTAAATCTGTCTGGATGTTAACATCCGTCAACGTCTTGCCAAATGTATGTTTATAGATGTGATTATACCATGGCATTATTGAATACTAATTTCTGATTGGCTTGAAGGGCATTCTAGAGCGTTCATTATTTCCTTATAACGCACGGTATATCTGCACGGTCAAATTCAATGGCTATAGTTCATTCATACATGTTCTATATTTGAGCTGCTTTTGAAAGCAAAAGTCGAATTGAAAACATTAGCATTGTTGAATTAGATTTCCTTATAGCAAGCTAGGACTGATGGTTTGGTTAGCTAAGCTAGCAAGTCTGTTTGTGTTTGGTTACCAAGGCAACTACAGTAGCTATCTAGTAAACTCGCTAGCTACTTCAGTGGATGTTGAACACACTTCTAGTGGCAAATTAACACATTTCTAGCGGAAAATGTGTTAAATTATAGCCATCGTATGAAAGGGATAATCAACTCAGGGCTCTATGCGTTCTCTGGAAAATAATGTAACTCCGTGGAAGGTAAGTTCCACTCCGCTAGTGCGTCGTGGAACACACCTTCTACGTCGTTCATTATTTTACATAGAACGAATAGCCCCTCGTTGATTATTTAAAAAAATAAAAAATTGGTCATTTAGCAGACGCTCTTATCCAGAGCGACTTACAGGAGCAATTAGGGTTAAGTGCCTTGCTCAAGGGCACATCGACAGATTTTTCACCTAGTCGGCTTGGGGATTAGAACCAGCGACCTTTCGGTTACTGGTACAACGCTCTTAACCACTAAGCTACCTGCTATGCTGACATTATCCCTTACTTAATACACAAGACTCGAACACCTGCGACCTTTAACCTGAGTATTAACATTTGACCTTTGAACTCTCTCTCCAGACCCTTGTCTGACGGTGATGCCGCCATGCATGGGCGACGCAGACCGCTTCAGCCTGGAGGCCCTCCGGGTCATTCACAAACAGCTGGACGACGACAATGACGGGGAATTGAGGTCAACGAGAGTGTAGAGGTGAGTAATACTAAAACTGGATTAGTCTATGTATGTGACATTCACTGATCGTTTGTGTTACCAAGTAATTTGTGTCATCAAGTCATCATTGTTCCCTGGTCATTTCTGTTGCCAAGTCAAGTGTGTTCCTTGTTCATTTCTGTTACCAAGTTATTTCTTTTTTCTGATAGTATTAATTTGAGTAAGCATTGTTAAGGTGGGAATGCTTTGTGGCTTTAAGGGTTGACCTGAACTGGGCCTTAAAGCCTTACAGCCTCGTAAACAACCCCATAAACTCATGGAATAATGTTTGCAAGCCATTATCAGCTTAGGAAGTGGAGAGATAGTGGAGATTGATAATATGTTAGGCCTTTCTCAGTGTGATTAACAGTAAGACCACACTGACCTGGTCTGACCTGTACCCTCTCGTAATCAGCGCCCTCTTAGTTTAATAAAAAAACACATTTATTGTGTGTGTGTGTGTGTGTGTGTGTGTGTGCTTACACATTTGTGACCAGGTGAAAGCTATGATCCCTTATTGATGTCACTTGTTAAATCCACTTCGATAAGTGTAGATGAATGGGAGGAGACAGGTGAAAGAAGGATTTTTAATCCTTGAGACATGGATTGTGTATGTGTGCCATTCAGAGGGTGAATGGGCAAAACAAAAGATTGAAGTGCCTTTGAACGGGGTATGGTAGTAGGTGCCAGGCGCACCGGTTTGTGTCAAGAACTGCAGCTCTGCTGGGTTTTTCCACGCTCCACAGTTTCCCGTGTGTATCAAGAATGGTCCACCACCCAAAGGACATCCAGCCAACTTGACACAACTGTGGGAAGCATTGGAGTCAACATGAGCCAGCATCCCTGTGGAACGCTTTCGACACCTTGTAGAGTCCAGGCCCTGACGAATTGTTCTGAGGGCAAAAGGAAGGTGTCCTAATGTTTGGGATACTCAGTGTAGATATTCCCAATAACTTGTTTGGCACGCTTTGTTTGCTTCTTTTATTGTTGATGAAGAAATAGTGTTAGGGTTAAGTAGTGTTAAGGGTTAAATAGGGTTAAGGGTTAAATAGTGTTAAGGGTTAAATAGTGTTAAGGGTTAAATAGTGTTAAGGGTTAAATAGGGTTAAGGGTTAAATAGTGTTAAGGGTTAAATAGGGTTAAGGGTTAAATAGTGTTAAGGATTAAATAGGGTTAAGGGTTAAATAGTGTTAAGGGTTAAATAGTGTTAAGGGTTAAATAGGGTTAAGGGTTAAATAGGGTTAAGGGTTAAATAGGGTTAAGGGTTAAATAGGGTTAAGGGTTAAATAGTGTTAAGGGTTAAATAGTGTTAAGGGTTAAATAGGGTTAAGGGTTAAATAGGGTTAAGGGTTAAATAGGGTTAAGGGTTGAAATAGTGTTAAGGGTTAATAGTGTTAAGGGTTAAATAGTGTTAAGGGTTAAATAGGGTTAAGGGTTAAATAGGGTTAAGGGTTAAATAGGGTTAAGGGTTAAATAGGGTTAAGGGTTAAATAGGGTTAAGGGTTAAATAGTGTTAAGGGTTAAATAGGGTTAAGGGTTAAATAGTGTTAAGGGTTAAATAGGGTTAAGGGTTAAATAGGGTTAAGGGTTAAATAGGGTTAAGGGTTAAATAGGGTTAAGGGTTAAATAGGGTTAAGGGTTAAATAGTGTTAAGGGTTAAATAGGGTTAAGGGGTTAAATAGGGTTAAGGGTTAAATAGGGTTAAGGGTTAAATAGGGTTAAGGATTAAATAGGGTTAAGGATTAAATAGGGTTAAGGGTTAAATAGTGTTAAGGGTTAAATAGGGTTAAGGGTTAAATAGGGTTAAGGGTTAAATAGGGTTAAGGGTTAAATAGTGTTAAGGGTTAAATAGGGTTAAGGGTTAAATAGTGTTAAGGGTTAAATAGGGTTAAGGGTTAAATAGGGTTAAGGGTTAAATAGGGTTAAGGGTTAAATAGGGTTAAGGGTTAAATAGGGTTAAGGGGTTAAATAGGGTTAAGGGTTAAATAGTGTTAAGGGTTAAATAGGGTTAAGGGTTAAATAGGGTTAAGGGTTAAATAGGGTTAAGGGTTAAATAGTGTTAAGGGTTAAATAGTGTTAAGGGTTAAATAGGGTTAAGGGTTAAATAGGGTTAAGGGTTAAATAGTGTTAAGGGTTAAATAGTGTTAAGGGTTAAATAGGGTTAAGGGTTAAATAGGGTTAAGGGTTAAATAGTGTTAAGGGTTAAATAGTGTTAAGGGTTAAATAGTGTTAAGGGTTAAATAGTGTTAAGGGTTAAATAGGGTTAAGGGTTAAATAGGGTTAAGGGTTAAATAGGGTTAAGGGTTAAATAGGGTTAAGGGTTAAATAGGGTTAAGGGTGAAATAGGGTTAAGGGTTAAATAGGGTTAAGGGTTAAATAGTGTTAAGGGTTAAATAGTGTTAAGGGTTAAATAGTGTTAAGGGTTAAATAGGGTTAAGGGTTAAATAGTGTTAAGGGTTAAATAGTGTTAAGGGTTAAATAGTGTTAAGGGTTAAATAGTGTTAAGGGTTAAATAGTGTTAAGGGTTAAATAGGGTTAAGGGTTAAATAGTGTTAAGGGTTAAATAGGGTTAAGGGTTAAATAGTGTTAAGGGTTAAATAGGGTTAAGGGTTAAATAGTGTTAAGGGTTAAATAGTGTTAAGGGTTAAATAGTGTTAAGGGTTAAATAGGGTTAAGGGTTAAATAGGGTTAAGGGTTAAATAGGGTTAAGGGTTAAATAGTGTTAAGGGTTAAATAGGGTTAAGGGTTAAATAGGGTTAAGGGGGTTAAATAGGGTTAAGGGTTAAATAGGGTTAAGGGTTAAATAGGGTTAAGGGTTAAATAGTGTTAAGGGTTAAATAGTGTTAAGGGTTAAATAGAGTTAAGGGTTAAATAGGGTTAAGGGTTAAATAGGGTTAAGGGTTAAATAGGGTTAAGGGTTAAATAGGGTTAAGGGTTAAATAGGGTTAAGGGTTAAATAGGGTTAAGGGTTAAATAGGGTTAAGGGTTAAATAGGGTTAAGGGTTAAATAGGGTTAAGGGTTAAATAGTGTTAAGGGTTAAATAGTGTTAAGGGTTAAATAGTGTTAAGGGTTAAATAGTGTTAAGGGTTAAATAGTGTTAAGGGTTAAATAGGGTTAAGGGTTAAATAGTGTTAAGGGTTAAATAGTGTTAAGGGTTAAATAGGGTTAAGGGTTAAATAGTGTTAAGGATTAAATAGGGTTAAGGATTAAATAGGGTTAAGGGTTAAATAGGGTTAAGGGTTAAATAGTGTTAAGGGTTAAATAGGGTTAAGGGTTAAATAGTGTTAAGGATTAAATAGGGTTAAGGGTTAAATAGGGTTAAGGGTTAAATAGGGTTAAGGGTTAAATAGTGTTAAGGGTTAAATAGTGTTAAGGGTTAAATAGGGTTAAGGGTTAAATAGTGTTAAGGGTTAAATAGGGTTAAGGGTTAAATAGGGTTAAGGGTTAAATAGGGTTAAGGGTTAAATAGGGTTAAGGGTTAAATAGGGTTAAGGGTTAAATAGGGTTAAGGGTTAAATAGGGTTAAGGGTTAAATAGGGTTAAGGGTTAAATAGGGTTAAGGGTTAAATAGGGTTAAGGGTTAAATAGGGTTAAGGGTTAAATAGTGTTAAGGGTTAAATAGTGTTAAGGGTTAAATAGGGTTAAGGGTTAAATAGGGTTAAGGGTTAAATAGGGTTAAGGGTTAAATAGGGTTAAGGGTTAAATAGGGTTAAGGGTTAAATAGGGTTAAGGGTTAAATAGTGTTAAGGGTTAAATAGGGTTAAGGGTTAAATAGGGTTGAAGGGTTAAATAGGGTTAAGGGTTAAATAGTGTTAAGGGTTAAATAGGGTTAAGGGTTAAATAGGGTTAAGGGTTAAATAGGGTTAAGGGTTAAATAGGGTTAAGGGTTAAATAGGGTTAAGGGTTAAATAGGGTTAAGGGTTAAATAGGGTTAAGGGTTAAATAGGGTTAAGGGTTAAATAGTGTTAAGGGTTAAATAGTGTTAAGGGTTAAATAGGGTTAAGGGTTAAATAGGGTTAAGGGTTAAATAGGGTTAAGGGTTAAATAGGGTTAAGGGTTAAATAGTGTTAAGGGTTAAATAGGGTTAAGGGTTAAATAGTGTTAAGGGTTAAATAGGGTTAAGGGTTAAATAGGGTTAAGGGTTAAATAGGGTTAAGGATTAAATAGGGTTAAGGGTTAAATAGGGTTAAGGGTTAAATAGGGTTAAGGGTTAAATAGGGTTAAGGGTTAAATAGGGTTAAGGGTTAAATAGGGTTAAGGGTTAAATAGGGTTAAGGGTTAAATAGGGTTAAGGGTTAAATAGGGTTAAGGGTTAAATAGGGTTAAGGATTAAATAGGGTTAAGGGTTAAATAGGGTTAAGGGTTAAATAGTGTTAAGGGTTAAATAGGGTTAAGGGTTAAATAGGGTTAAGGATTAAATAGGGTTAAGGGTTAAATAGGGTTAAGGGTTAAATAGGGTTAAGGGTTAAATAGGGTTAAGGGTTAAATAGGGTTAAGGGTTAAATAGGGTTAAGGGTTAAATAGTGTTAAGGGTTAAATAGGGTTAAGGGTTAAATAGGGTTAAGGGTTAAATAGGGTTAAGGGTTAAATAGGGTTAAGGGTTAAATAGGGTTAAGGGTTAAATAGGGTTAAGGGTTAAATAGGGTTAAGGGTTAAATAGGGTTAAGGATTAAATAGGGTTAAGGGTTAAATAGTGTTAAGGGTTAAATAGGGTTAAGGGTTAAATAGGGTTAAGGGGTTAAATAGGGTTAAGGGTTAAATAGGGTTAAGGGGTTAAATAGGGTTAAGGGTTAAATAGGGTTAAGGGTTAAATAGGGTTAAGGGTTAAATAGGGTTAAGGGTTAAATAGGGTTAAGGGTTAAATAGGGTTAAGGGTTAAATAGGGTTAAGGGTTAAATAGGGTTAAGGGTTAAATAGGGTTAAGGGTTAAATGCCTTTTTGGGAGTTTGTCAGAAAATTGGTGAGGTAACAGTGTTGACAGTACTGGATGAGGTAACAGTGTTGACAGTACTGGATGAGGTAACAGTGTTGACAGTACTGGATGAGGTAACAGTGTTGACAGTACTGGATGAGGTAACAGTGTTGACAGTACTGGATGAGGTAACAGTGTTGACAGTACTGGATGAGGTAACAGTGTTGACAGTACTGGATGAGGTAACAGTGTTGACAGTACTGGATGAGGTAACAGTGTTGACAGTACTGGATGAGGTAACAGTGTTGACAGTACTGGATGAGGTAACAGTGTTGACAGTACTGGATGAGGTAACAGTGTTGACAGTACTGGATGAGGTAACAGTGTTGACAGTACTGGATGAGGTAACAGTGTTGACAGTACTGGATGAGGTAACAGTGTTGACAGTACTGGATGAGGTAACAGTGTTGACAGTACTGGGTGAGGCAACAGTGTTGACAGTTTCTGGGTGAGGTAACAGTGTTGACAGTGAAAGTGTTGAGGTAACAGGGTTGACAGTTGTGAGGTAAGTGTTGACAGTGAAAGTGGTGAGGTAACAGGGTTGACAGTGTGATGTAATAGTGTTGACAGTGACAGTGGTGAGGTAAAAGTGTTGACATTAACTGGGTGAGGGTAACAGTGTTGACAGTGCACATGTTTAGGTAACAGGATTGACAGTGGTGAGGTAACAGGGTTGACAGTGACAGTGGTGAGGTAACAGGGTTGACAGTGACTGGGTGAGGTAACAGGGTTGACAGTAACAGTGTTGAGGTAACAGGGTTGACAGTGACACTGTTGAGGTAAAAGGGTTGACAGTGACGGGGGTTTCCCCAAGGGTTGGGGAAAGGAGGCCACATTGGGGATGTCCTCACCCCCTGTCACACCAATCTTGGCACCCCCCACCCACAATGTGGGAGTGACACCAGCATTTCCCCTCTACTTCTCTTCCACACACACACACACACACACACACACACACACACACACACACACACACACACACACACACACACACACACAACCTCCATCTCTCTTCCTGGCAGTGGTGATGTAACGGGGTTGACAGTGACCCCCGACCCACAATGTGACAGTGACACCACCAACGTTTCCCCTCTACTTCTCTGCACACGCACACAGCAAATACTTTGACCGTTCCAGAACATAAAGCTGACAAGTGGCCTTGTTGTCACAAAGGGACAGGGGACATACAGTGGGGAAAAAAAGTATTTAGTCAGCCACCAATTGTGCAAGTTCTCCCACTTAAAAAGATGAGAGAGGCCTGTAATATTCATCATAGGTACACGTCAACTATGACAGACAAAATGAGAAAAAAAAAATTCTCCAGAAAATCACATTGTAGGATTTTTACTGAATTTATTTGCAAATTATGGTGGAAAATAAGTATTTGGTCAATAACAAAAGTTTCTCAATACTTTGTTATATACCCTTTGTTGGCAATGACACAGGTCAAACGTTTTCTGTAAGTCTTCACAAGGTTTTCACACACTGTTGCTGGTATTTTGGCCCATTCCTCCATGCAGATCTCCTCTAGAGCAGTGATGTTTTGGGGCTGTCGCTGGGCAACACGGACTTTCAACTCCCTCCAAAGATTTTCTATGGGGTTGAGATCTGGAGACTGGCTAGGCCACTCCAGGACCTTGAAATGCTTCTTACAAAGCCACTCCTTCGTTGCCCGGGCGGTGTGTTTGGGATCATTGTCATGCTGAAAGACCCAGCCACGTTTCATCTTCAATGCCCTTGCTGATGGAAGGAGGTTTTCACTCAAAATCTCACGATACATGGCCCCATTCATTCTTTCCTTTACACGGATCAGTCGTCCTGGTCCCTTTGCAGAAAAACAGCCCCAAAGCATGATGTTTCTACCCCCATGCTTCACAGTAGGTATGGTGTTCTTTGGATGCAACTCAGCATTATTTGTCCTCCAAACACAGCGAGTTGAGTTTTTACCAAAAAGTTATATTTTGGTTTCATCTGACCATATGACATTCTCCCAATCCTCTTCTGGATCATCCAAATGAACTCTAGCAAACTTCAGACGGGCCTGGACATATACTGGCTTAAGCAGGGGGACACGTCTGGCACTGCAGGATTTGAGTCCCTGGCGGCGTAGTGTGTTACTGATGGTAGGCTTTGTTACTTTGGTCCCAGCTCTCTGCAGGTCATTCACTAGGTCCCTCCCGTGTGGTTCTGGGATTTTGCTCACCGTTCTTGTGATCATTTTGACCCCACGGGGTGAGTTCTTGCGTGGAGCCCCAGATCTAGGGAGATTATCAGTGGTCTTGTATGTCTTCCATTTCCTAATAATTTCTCCCACAGTTGATTTCTTCAAACCAAGCTGCTTACCTATTGCAGATTCAGTCTTCCCAGGTCTACAATTTTGTTTCTGGTGTCCTTTGACAGCTCTTTGGTCTTGGCCATAGTGGAGTTTGGAGTGTGACTGTTTGAGGTTGTGGACAGGTGTCTTTTATACTGATAACAAGTTCAAACAGGTGCCATTAATACAGGTAACGAGTGGAGGACAGAGGAGCCTCTTAAAGAAGAAGTTACAGGTCTGTGAGAGCCAGAAATCTTGCTTGTTTGTAAGTGACCAAATACTTATTTTCCACCATAATTTGCAAACAAATTCATAAAAAAATCCTACAATGTGATTTTCTGGATTTTTTTCTTCTTAATTTGTCTGTCATAGTTGACGCGTACCTCTCTCATCTTTTTAAGTGGGAGAACTTGCACAATTGGTGGCTGACTAAATACTTTTTCCCCCCACTGTAATATGGTGACAGTGACACCAGTAGTGAGGTGGTTCTAGTGAATGGGGTACTGTATAGTGGACCTCTGTTGGACTGAGAGAGACTTGGACCTCAGTCAGCAAAGTTGTACGAGTAGAGTATCTATTTTTATAGACGTGGATTATTCATATTCTGACCAATTTCTCCGAATATTAAGTTACTTTATACCTCCGTTGGAGAGTGTTCTGCTTGCTGAGTGCACGGGGGTTGTTCTGCTTGCTGAGTGCACGGGGGTTGTTCTGCTTGATGAGTGCACGGGGGTTGTTCTGCTTGATGAGTGCATGGGGGTTGTTGATTTGTTT